>NC_088360.1:110028073-110038073 GCF_034508935.2 Berghia stephanieae
GGATAATGCATCGCCCTGTGGATCGCCTTTCTCCTAAAGAGAGGCGCAGCTCTCAAAGGTGTAATGGGCGTAAGGTGATAAGAGATTCTCTAGAAACGCCCCTCACTTTCTATAGGATTGTCACCCGGGGGTAACACGACTCCTGTAACGGGATGCTGAAAGCTATTGAGGAGTCGATGGGGAAGAGATAGAGAGAGGGGAGGGAGGGAGGGAGGGAGGGAAGCCACGGCTTCATCAGACCTTAACTATCTTTGACACGACAATTTGCTTCAGATGTCCTTTCCTGAACCGGTTACTGTTGGGTGCCGGGCAGGACCCCGGCTGATAGTGGATTTAGTGTAAAAGTGAAAGTAAATTCTGGGTTATCCGCCCAAGCATTTCAATGATTAATGCGCTGAATGTAGTAAAATTGAGTGTTAATATTTTTAATGCTTTGTATTATGTAATTACACAATATATATTTTAACCCATAACACATCAAAGATGGTAGCTCGCTTTGCAGAATTTAGTGACAAAAGTAAACATTTATAAAAAAATGATAATACTATAATATAAAAGGATTAATTATTTAGTTTATGACAAGATGAGGGTCGTTTTAATCGATCGGTATTTATTGAAGGACGAGTTTTCTGGCTAAAATTCGAATTCTTTTTTATGTTGGGCGGCAGAATTGTCGTTATGTTATATTTTATTGTAAACATGACTATGCTGATTCGACTTGACATAAGGAAGATGCATTGGTCAACATCGTTCATTGCAAAATTTCGTAACTTTCTCCTCCACTCTCCCTCCCTCCCTCCCTCCCTCCAGGCACGCCCGTCACATTTCATCGCTAACGTCCCTCGGATTTCAGGTCCGATCCCTTCATAAATTATGTTCCACAGAGTCGCACTCAGTGCACGTCTTGCTAAAAAAAAAACCAAAAAAAAAAAAAAAAAAAAAAAAACCGCACCACAACCAGAAAGAAGAAAAAGTGAAGAAACCAAACACATGAAATGCCAACCCATAGGGCGTGTTAACGATGCGATAATCGAATCAGAAATCAGAATGGCTTGTAATGGAAATAATGGGGAAAGCAGCAGCATCGAAACATTGCATATCTTGAAACCTTTTTTTCCCCCTTTTCGCGGTTGATGTTAGTTTAAAAGGATTAATTCAAATAGCTAAAAGGCTTTTCTTTTGTCTGTGTGTGGCCCAAACCGCAGACAAAGAAGTTATGTAATCTAACAAGGCCTTTTGGAGGCGTTCGTAAAGAACATCTGCTGTTGGACAACGGTCTTGTCATCATCATCCTGCACATTTTGAAGTTTCTAGAATCCTTTAAGTCGGATCTTTTTTTCTTTTTTGTTTTTGTTTTTGCTAGAAACAAATTGCAAGCAATGTTATAACATATTTAAAAAAAAAAAATCATCTTAGCTAGGGGAACCTTATTGTCATTATTCGTTTTTGTGATTAACAGTCTCCCACAGGGATCGAGATCATTCCCGGGAGCAGTCGAGATTCTTTTTCTAACCCCCCCCCCCCCCCCTCCCCCAGCCCACCTGTCCACCCATCAGTGATTGGGTAGTTGGGTCTGTTAGATCTTGCGTCTTATCCAAAGAGTAATCACCGGTTCTGAACTTTCGGAACTCTGGTAGGTCTTGTTTCATGTTCCAGACTGTACCGCTGGCACACCACAGCAGCAACAGCAGCAGCAGCGGCGATACACTAAAATGTCAATATTATCCGTTATTCATCAAGGAAGGGTGGCTGTTGACACCAGTGATATTTCTGATTCAGTGATGCCAGATCATATAGAATATTGCCATAATCTTCCCCCCCCCCCCCCACCACACACACACAAAAAAAGACCAAAAAAATACACGTTTTTAAATTTTGGCCAGAAATCCCTTCCTTCAAATATCGATCGATTAAAAATTCTGAAATCCCATAATAGTTTCCCCAAGTCTAGGGACTTGTGGTCTTGTGGTAGGTACGTCAAAACAACTCAATTTTTAGTCGAGAAAGTTATTTCACTTAAGTTTTATTTTTAAAAAAATAATTTAAAAACATTTAAATAGCGCAATATCCATTAAACGTGCTTAAAGCGCTTTACAAGGGGTCCCTCGCCAACTGCAACATTTAATATGATGGACGAGACATGACGCCTGTTATTTATTTATTATTTTTATTTTTGCAATAGAGCTTTCTCGCTGTTGACGGCTGGCACTCATTTTTACACAAGAGTACGTTGAGTGAATGTGAGTAAAGGGACTTTTCCAAGGACTCAACAAAGCTCCGTTCAGAGCGCAACTCGGACACTGTACCTTCCAGTCCGAAGGACAGTGTCATACCACAAGTCCAGATTGCCACAATCAATATCACAATGAGCGCGTGTATGACCTTCAAGGGTTGCAATCCTAACGCCTAACAGACAATAACTGTACTTGTCTCGTCCTACATGCGGCTATGTGGTCTAGTGGTATGACACTCGCTTTCGGAGCGGGTGGTTGAATGGGAGCATCACCCTTGAATCATATACCTATGATGTTCGCATGGGTGTACGATCCGATAGTGATGTCGTTTCTTCTTCTCTTTACTAGCCTATTCTGCTTCTTTGGTTTGTGATTGTATTTTTGACAGGGGATTTTTTTTTCTGTAAATCTTCTGCCTGTTTGTTCTTGGTTATTTATAATTTAGCTTATGGTATCTTTAGGTTATGATTTTGATTTACATTTGTACTATTTTTGTTAGATTGCTTGTTTTTTTTTGTTTCAGCGGTCTCTCATATAACCTCAATTGTGTTGGAAGAGACCTAAAGCAACAAAAAAAAAAAAACAAAAAAACTCGCTTTCGGATCGGAAGGTCCTGGGGTTGAGCCCTGCTCGGCGCATAGTTGAGTCCTTGGAGAAGGCTCTTTACTCACATTCTCTCACCGTACTCATGTGTAAAATGCGTACCTGGCTGTTAACAGCGTTGTCTCTGTCCGAGTAAAATTGTAGCATCACCTAACAGGCGTTGTCCCGTCCTAAATGTTAAATGTTGCTGTTGGCCAGGGACCCCTTGTAAAGCGCTTTGAGCACATTTCGTGGATATTGCGCTTTATAAAAGCTCTATCTTTTTTACATGTTAAGCGATCCTGTTAGCTTGGGACCCCTAATAAAGCGGTTTTGAGCAGGTTTAGTGGATATTGCTCTATTTATACATGCTCGAGTTTTTAAATACTATTATTTTCGTTCATAGTTATTGAGAACTCTTGGCGTGAACGAGTCTATAAGTGTGTCTATGAGTCGGAGGTGGTTGGATTTCCATTGTTTTGGTACCGTAGTATCACAAAGACTATCAACACTATCGATCGTTGATAAACGGGACTATGCGTCTCCCTTGTGTGTGTGTGTGTGTGTGTGTGTGTGTGTGTGTGTGTGTGTGTGTGTGTGAGAGAGAGAGAGAGTAGTGGATGAGCCTAATGGTGCCAACAAGACCAATAAACGCTAGCTGAGTGCTAAGTGAGTCGAAATGGTTCCGAAAACATCAGGTTTCTGAGATAAGGGATGAAAACTTCCGAACTCGGAAAAAATACATTTTAAAAAATTTTGGCCAGAAGACTCGGTTCTCCTAAATTATATCATTCAATTTAAATTATGACCTTCACCTTTTCAAAATCTTTCAAACCTGAGACTTCTTTGAAGACTTCATTGAAGTCCCAGGTTTGTGAGTTGTTGACAAGGTGAAGATTATTTTTAAATGATCGATATTTGAATGACAACTTTTCTTTTAAAAACGTATTTTTTTCTTTTATTCAGAGTTCGTCAGAATAGGGGTGAGAAGGGGAAGGTCGGTCGAGACATGTGCTGGGGGGATGGGAATAAGGGAGGGAGGGAGGGTGGGGGTGGGTGGGGGTGGGTGGGGGTTGAGGTTGTGAGGATTTGTACTATGGGATATCAAAGTTCTAGAAACCGTGTCGTACTCGGTCAAAACGTTCTTCTTTTTCGGGAAGATTAACTTTGCTATAAATACCAATTCAATGTAAATGTTGCTTTTTAGACAATTAATTGCCATTAAATTAAACATACAGTAACATAGAATTTCCAAGTAACACATCAAAACAAGTAAAATTGATAATGAACCAATACAAAAAAGAAGTGAAACAAATCTGTAGATAAATAAGTACATAAATAGATAAATAATTAGATAAAGAGATAAATAAATATATAAAATGATACATAAATAGATAAATAAATGAAGGAATAAATGAATAAATTAATAACTATATAAATAAATCAATAAATTATCAACTGATTATTTTACATAGAGAAATAACTGATGAAAGCCTAATTATGATTCCTATACTTCTTTGAAATTTTTACATTTAATATTGACGTCTTGTATGTTGAAATGTTGCGAAAAACTTCTTTTTGTTTTGACTCAACCTCTACATCGGTGGAACTTAACTAATTATAATTCTCTTTCTCTGTTAATGTTTGTGTCAACAGGTATCCGGCCCAAAAATGAGAATAGCAAGGAATTGGTGGTGACATCCCACATCGCGTCGCCCAGTGACGTATTCTGCTCCGTTCCAGGACGTCTGTCTCTCCTCTCATCCACATCCAAATATAAAGTCACCGTAGCCGAAGTCCAGCGAAGATTGTCTCCCCCTGAATGTCTCAACGCCTCTCTCCTGGGCGGCGTTTTACGAAGGTCAGTTTTTGTTGTTGTTCGTTTTATCTTTCGATTTTAGTTTGTTTGTTTGTTTGTTTGTTTGTTTGTTTGTTTGTTTGTTTGTTTGTTTCTTGTTTGTTTGTTTTTTATTTCAGGAGGGGTTGGGGTTGTTTCAAGTGTTACTAGTATTTTTATTTATTTTAATTTTAATTATTTTTTTTTTGGGGGGGGGGGGGGAGGGGGGAAGGGGGAGGGGGGGGGGGGTTGCTAGGGTTTTTTATTTGGTTGTTTTGTTTTGTTTTTGGTTGTTTTTCCTTGTTCGTTTTTTTTCTTCCTTTTTTTTTATCATGAAAATAGTGTGGGATAGAAATCTGAAAAAATTGTCAATTAATTATTCAAAAGTGCCAGACAAAGAAAATTGTATTTAAAAAAAAGTGACAGAAAAATCAGAAAGAAAATTTTGAAAAATACATTTTTTTAAATGTGTTACAAAAAAAAAAAAAAAAAATAAAGAAAAAAACCCCTCAAAATATCATATTGGCTTTTCTGAGGATCGAACCTGGTACTTGAAATCTTGAATGCTTGAGTATTTATAAAGCGCAACATGCTGGGTGAGGTACCTGGTCTCCCATAGTGGACAGGGCGTCACTTACTGTATCTTCTATCCCCTTGTATCTGTTTTCCAATTTGCTTTCTGTCTTTGCCTTGGAATGAGATTACTTGGTTTTGCCCTGGCCCTGGCCGTAGTGCTTGGCTGGGAGGGAAACAGTTAAATGCATAGTTATTGTTTTGGAAGATTATATTTTTTACCTTGTAAACAATCTCTCTGTTATGTATTGTTATTTTGAATGCATAATGTAAGCGTTTAAGTGTATTCCTCTTAGTGGTATCTTATGCTGGTGCCTGGGTGAGACATTTAGGTAATCTCAAACTTAAGTACATTGATACTGTGCTCTTGTAATCTACATCTGTTCCCCATTTGAACAAATCCCCTCTGTCTTCATCTTTCAGCAAGTTCTTTTAATTGTACAGCTAGAATCTTTTCACTATCCAATTTTCTTCTTTTTTTTTGTACCGGCGCTGTTATGACCTAAATGTGTTGCAAGCGCCTTGAAACCCTTAAAAACAAAAGCAAAGACATAAAGCGCAACATGTGCTCGAAGCGCTTTACATATGGGGTCCCTAGCCTAGGACGGGTTATGGCGTGTGCAAGGCAATATTGCAGATCCTTTTTCACAGACAGAAGCAATGTTGTTCACTGTCAGGTACTCATTTTACACCTGAGTGCAGTGAGACAATAATTGTAAAGATCCTGTTCCAATTAATGACTCAATCATGAGCCGCTCAAAAATCGGGACACGAACCCTAGACCTTCAGATCCGAATGCGAGTGTTTTCCACTAGATCATATCGCCACAAAATTCTGCACCTTATGATTATGTTATTTATCCATATCTCTCGACGTGCATTTATTTGCAGGTCTGATAACCCAATTCCTAATGGGCTCATGATTGTTGTAATGGAAATCTCAAAAAATGATGTAAAAATATTGTCCATTACAACTATGTTAAACTAGTCCCGGAAGAGAGTTCGGATGTCAGACCTGCATGTATGTACACGTCGATCTCTCTCAATATATATTTCTATCTTGTGTATCATTGAAAAAGAATGATTACTGGCTACTATCTAATTTTCTAAGCAAATAGCTACTCAAAAAAGTTATTTGTTCTACAAATTGACATTCAATGGCAATGCTTGATAAATACAACAGCTGAATAAATATCATATGCATTATAGTCATAATATTATTATCTTTATTTAACACGCAACGGAGCCGTAATAATACACTTCTAGCACAGTCTGGGTTCTTTATTTCTGTCTATTTTTCTCTTTTGAAATATTTCAATATCTCTGTAGACAATCCGAGAGCGTATGAGAGGTACAACTTACTAAAAATTTTTTTTTTTTTAAATTGAACTTTTATATCGCGCAATATCCACTAAACGTGCTCAAAGCGCTTTACAAATGGGCCCCTGACCTACAGTTACAAATAACATGTAGTACGAGATATGACGCCTGTTAGGCGATATTACATTTTTATCCGACAGAGACAACGCTTTGAGCGGCAAGGTATTCACCGGAGTACGGTGAGAGATTGTGAGTAAATAGCCTTTTCCAAGAACTCGACTATGCGCTGAGCAAGGTTCGAGCTTGGGATCTACCGATCCGAAAGCGAGTGCCATACCACTAGACCACATAGCCGCTTGCTGTCAGTATGTTCTTTCTGTCTATTTTTCCCTTTTGAAAAATTTCAATATCTTTGTAGGCAATCGAAGCGGTGTTTCTTTTTTTTTTTTACGAAACCTGCTGAAACCCGCCGGAACCCGACGAAACCTACCGAAACCCGACAACGTTATGGGAAGTAGGCAGCAGTGGGGCGTGAACCTGGGACTAAGGGGAAGTGTACACCATTGGGGAGTGAACCTGGGACTGGGTTTCGGCGGGTTTCGTAAAAAAAAAAAACCCCAGAAACACCCCAATACGAGAGCGTATCTGGGAAGCAAGTAACTGACTAGCTTGTGATTCAATAAACAAACATAAATAAAAATCCCTTAATTCATCCCATGGGGGACATTTTTCTCTAGGGTCTATTCCAAGGGAATACTGGAATAACCAGGCGTCGGCCGCAGTGCAGCGCCGCAAATTAAGCTAGGGCGAGGTGACTTGCTCAAGGCCACACAGCGCAGCGACGGGTGATCGAACTCGGTACCTTTCGGGTAGGAAGCAAAGACCGTAACGCTGAGCCACGCTGTCCCACAATATATATATATATATATATATATATATAATATATATATATATACATATACATATATATATATATTATATATATATATATATATAATATACTCATATATATATACATATATATATATAATTATATATAATATATATATATATATATATATATATATTTATTATATATAATAATATATATTATGTACCAGATTCAAATCTCATCAGAAATTTTATGAAGACAACCACTTGAAGACTCTGCCCTTTATTATGGGGGTCAGACAGAAGCTATTGTGTCTATTTTGTGTTTATTGTGCTGCTATGTGGTCTTGTGGTATGACACTCGCTTTAGGATCGGATGGTCCTACTGGGTTCGATCGAGACTCGCTCGGCGCATAGTTGAATCCTTGGGAATGGTTCTTTGCTTTCTATCTTATGTATCATTGAAAAATAATGATTGCTGGCTACTAATTTTCTCAGCAAATAGCTAGTCAAACAATTTATTTGTTCTACAAATTGACATTCAATGACAACGCTTTTGTAATACAACAGCTGAATAAATATCATATGCATTATAGTCATAATATTATGTTTTATATTACTGCAACGCACCCGTCTGTTGCCAACTATAATACACTATTATCATTCTGTTATTTATTTCTATCTATTTGTCTCTTTTGAAATATTTCATTATCTTTGTAGGCAACCCGAGAGCGTATATATATATATATATATATATATATATATAAACTTGAGCTATTATATAGCGTAACATCCACTAAACGCGCTCAAAGCGCTTTACAAATGATCCCTGACCAACAGCAACACTTGACATATAGAACGAGACATGACGCATGGTGTTGAAACCGTTATATTTATTTTTATACAAAAAAAAAAAAAAAAAGAAGACAAAATATTAATTTAACTAATTGAGAATTTGTATAGCGCAATATCCACTAAACGTACCCAAAGAGCTTTACAAAGGGTCCCTGACCAACAGCAACACCCGTTAGGAGATATTACCATTTTTTTTACGCCTTATTTTTATTCCAACAGATACAAACGCTGTCAACGGCCAGGTACTCAAAATGAGTACCCAGCCGCTAACAGAGTTGTCTCTGTGGGAAAAACATATTATAGTTTATATAACAGTTTCAACACTTAAAACACGAACAAATGTTGACTTTTCGGGTTTACCCTTTTTTATCTTTAGGGTGATTTCTAATCTCTGTTAAGTAATAAAATTAATTATGAACACGAGTAAAGGCAGGTGAGAATGATATTTTGGATGTGTGTATGTTGGGGGTAGTGGGGTGTGGGGGAGGGGGGGGGGGAGTATGAAATTAACGAAGGGAGAACGGAGTGTTCTACTACTGTAATCTGTAAAACTGTAAAAAAAAAAAAAAAAAAAAAAAAAAAAAAAAAAAAAAAAAAAAAAAAAAAAAAAAAAAAAAACACGTATGTAAAGTTTTGGCCAGAACACTCGTCCTTAAAAAATCTATCGATTCAAATGATCCTTATCTTGGCAAACACACTCAAACGTCAAGACTCGCGAAGACCCAGATTTTAAGATTTTTTTTTTTACCAAGATGAGGGTTTTCTGGCCAAAATCTTAAATACGTATTATTTTTTTTTCTTCTCTCTAATCAGAATACGGATGTAAAAGCTGTGATAGTTTCGATTATTTTGAAAGTAGGGGTTAAGAGAAAGCTCTCTCTCCCTTTCTCGGACTTCTTGAAAAATGAAAATGCTGTGAGAATGGAATAGAATGAGCGGAAGGAATATGGAAAAGAAAAAAAAAAAACTCAACAAAACTTGAAGGGTCTCGTGAAGTGCATACAAGCAACCTTTTAATTATACATGGTCGACGGGGGCCTTTGACAAGGGGTACCCGCTGTGCCTTTTCTTCCAAGGCACCCCTATCCTTCTAGTTTGTAACCTGGCTCTCTCAATTTATCTTCACGCCTCGTTTCTTCGGCCATTGTCCTCCGAGAGAGAGGGAGAGAGGCGAATGCGCTATGCCTAATCATTTTAAACTATGTCTTGGTTGAAATCTGTGAGTTTTATTATAACATTTTTTTTCATCTCTCACAAATTTTATAAAATGGAAAAAAAAAATTCTTTAGCAACACTTTTCATTTCTTTCTCTCCCTCTCCCCTCCTCCATCTCCCCCCCCCCCCCCCCCCCCCCATACATTCGAAAATTAATCTAAAATAAAAAAAAATATATAGGTACCTATAGTAGTCATTCAGAGCCATTAGGCTCATGGAGTCGGAAGTTCATCCCCATTGTCCATTACGTGAAATGGACAATATCAATTTTTTGTTAGCCTTTGGATAGGATGCTAGTCTATGAAAAGTATTTTCGACCTATCTTCTATTCACTGACCCGTTGGGTGGACAAACCTCAACTTCACCCCGGATTGATCCTGGTCCCTTTGCGTGTGAAGCGAGTGCTCTACCAACTGAGATATTGGGATCCCGTGGATATAGTCGTAACGTTTTTTACAATGATGCTATTTACAGGCTGTCTTTTTTTTTCTATGAATTATCTTTCTTTTTAAAAA
>NC_088360.1:110043073-110045573 GCF_034508935.2 Berghia stephanieae
TTGTATTCGATTTTTTTTTTTAGTTTTTCAAAAATTTAGTCCTGATTGACGGAGTGTTAATAGATTATGTTTTATGTATAATAGAAAATAAGTAGACAAGAGGTTGCAGAATTTGTATTAGGATAGGCAGGATAGTAACTGCAACATTGTGTTTAAAAAAATCAGATGGTCCCTATTAGTCTATTTAGTAAAGCATTCGCCTCGTTAGCAGTAAGTAAAGTGACGGTCATGAATGCAACCCGTTGAGGGTTGTTTTGTTTTTCCTTTTTCTTTCTTTCCTCCTCCTCCTCCTCCTCCTCCTCCTCCTCCTCCTCCTCCTCCTCCTCCTCCTCCTCCTCCTCCTCCTCCTTCTTCTTCTTCTTCTTCTTCTTCTTCTTCTTCCTTCTTTCTTCTTCTCTTCTTCTTCTTCTTCTTCTTCTTCTTCTTCTTCTTCTTCTTCTTCTTCTTCTTCTTCTTCTTCTTCTTCTTCTTCTTCTTCTTCTTCTTCTTCTTCTTCTTCTTCTTCTTCTTCTTTCTTTTCTTCTTCCTTCTTCTTCTTCTTCTCTTCTTCTTCTTCTTCTTCTTCCTTCTTCTTCTTCTTCTTCTTCTTCTTCTTTCTTCTTTCTCTTCTTCTTTTCTTCTTCTTCTTCTTCTCTTCTTCTTCTTCTTCTTCTCTTCTCTCCTTCTTTTCTTCTTCTTCTTCTTCTTCTTCTCTTCTTCTTCTTCTTTCTTCTTCTTCTTCTTCTTTCTTCTTCTTCTTCTCTTCTTCTTCTTCTTCTTCTTCTTCTTCTTCTTCTTCTTCTTCTTCTCTTCTTCTTCTTCTTCTCTCTTCTTCTTCTTCTTCTTCTTCTTCTTCTTCTTCTTCTTCTTCTTCTTCTTCTTCTTCTTCTTCTTCTTCTTCTTCTTTTCTTCTTCTTCTTCTTCTTCTTCTTCTTCTTCTTCTTCTTCTTTCTTCTCTCTTCTTCTTCTTCTCTTCTTCTTCTTCTTCTCTTCTTCTTCTTCTCTTCTTCTTCTTCTCTCTTCTTCTTTCTTCTTCTTTCTTCTTCTTCTTCTTCTTCTTCTTCTTCTTCTTCTTCTTCTTCTTCTTCTTCTTCTTCTTCTTCTTCTTCTTCTTTGTGACCCTTCTGTCTCGTCTATCAAGGAGTGATAGACAAACGCCCCTGTCCAAAGAAAGGAGAGCGATATCCGCGGACAGGTCTTTGTTATTGTTCTTTGTATTTTTTTTTTTGCCATCCACGTTTATGAGTAATTCTCCCTAAACTGTATTAACAAGACTATAAACGTTCAAGGTTACACAATATTTTGTGTGTTGGTCCATTATGTTTCCGGATGTTGTGAGTTTCTTAGCCAAGAGCACAGCATCTATAGAAGAAGAAAAAATGGTCAAATCCAAAACCTTCCCATTAAGATACAAAGAATCTGGAAACTCAACCACTTGGCCGGCAATTATTTAGCGCTCACAATCCAACAGATGCAGCAAACTTGCTCAAGTGTGGAATTATGCAGATCGAACTAGGACACGGGTTTAATGTGGGGGAGCAGTAAATGACCAAGAAATTATTTGAGAGTGAGTACTACGGATCCAAATCTCAGTTTGACTCACTCCTTGGCCTCGCCTTGTAAGGGTTTTCTTGAGCCGCGAGATCGCTAACGAGATTAAGGGCTGCGGCAATTTTTGTCCCCTCGGCGTAATGACTGAGAGGGGATCCGTACCGTACTGATCCCTTAACGCGGACTGCGTTGAGTCGCTGTGTAAATTATGTTGTCCGGGCTATGCACAAGGTCCAGATGTCGAGATTTTGGGGTGGGGGGAAAGGGTGGGAGGATGAATAGTATGTGAATAAACACACGGTGAGAAGATTGAATATGAGAGAGAGAGAGAGAGAGAGAGAGAGAGAGAGAGAGAGAGAGAGAGAGAGAGAGGTGGGGAAAGGGATTGAAAGAAAAGGAAAGACTTATAGGAGGAGAGGGAGAGAGGTGGGAAAGCAGTAAATGACTAAATGAAAGACAGATGGAGAAAAAGGAAAGGAAAGAGGGAGGGAAAAGAAAGGGAGAGAGAGAGAGAGAGAGAGAGAGAGAGAGAGAGAGAGAGAGAGAGAGAGAGAGAGAGAGAGAGAGAGAGAGAGAGAGCACAAAAGGAATGGAAAATAGATTTTAAAATAAACGAAAAAAGAAATGCATGCTCCAAATATTTCAAAATTATAATTAATATCACTGGAATTGATCGTGTGCCATATGTATCTATTTTACTTTAACGTATACACGTTTCTGTTTGGATTATGACTGTAGATTGTGATGGTCATAATTTGATACCAGGTTTATCTGTTTTCTCTGTGACCGCTTGAGAGAACAATCGGCTATCCTTTCATCGAACTCACTCACTCACATACTTACTCACTTACTCTTCCACTTACTCACTCACTCTCGTCACTCACTCATCACTCACTCACACTCACTTTATTCTTTCACTCAAAAACAAATTTGGAGCTTTCACTTACTTAATCTTTCATTTACATTGGAA
>NC_088360.1:110050573-110078073 GCF_034508935.2 Berghia stephanieae
CATTTTGAGAAAAAAAGCAAAAATACATTTCATTTTGTTCATATCAGACCTTAGCCTTACTTTAATCAATGGTAACTTTAGGAGCTTTCGACACCTTTTTGAGTTTTGAATCCTAAGAAAATGGATTCTACAGATATAACACAAGAATCCCAAAAAAAAAAAAAAAAAAAAAAAGATTTTTTTTTTCTTCTGAATCTCAAAATTTGAGCAGCACAAGCCATGCGGATCCACTTCATGAACATCTCTAAGTCATTAAAACGTATAGAAAATGAAAGTTGATGCCAAACTACATAATTTAAAGGATCTTTATAAGTGTTAATTGTCCCCTGTGAGGGCACGACATTGTTGATATTAAAGTTAACTATAGCGACAACAATTTTTATCTCCTAAAAATTACGAATTTTTGAACTTTCAAGTTGGCAGGTCTGACATTGCAGATAAGATATAAATTTGATATGAACTCATTGCTGTTCTATAAATATGAAATAATAAACTTATTGTACAGAATTGTGTCTCTTCATGATTTTAAAGGAATAAAGATATTATTATTATTATTATTATTTTCTCTGATCTGATAAGCAATCATGCGAGTATTAAATGTTAATGATATTCATGTTTTTATTATTTAATGTAACTTGATGTGGAAAAGAACTGAACTCCGAATCTTAATAAAAATCAAATTATGTGTGAGTAAAATTGTCGTGTGAAGAATGTGAAAACGTTTGCAATCTGAATTGTGGGAAAGTGTCGCTGTGTCAAAGATGATTTTTTTGTAACCTCGAGCCTAGGATCGTAAAAAATGCCGACAAAAGTTAATAAGAAAAGGGTTCCGGATGGAAATAGTGCAAACAATGGACGTTTCAGGTGGAAACCCTTCGTCAGCGAAACAATCAATTTTGATGACGAAAGGTTTGGACCCGAAACATTTATTGTATTTCCTGCTTCCATCCGTTTCCATTTTTTTTTTCACTTTTTTGGTACATTGGGCACAAAAGGAATTTTAATGCTATGGTTTTGGAAAATATTGATTTAATTGTCATAAATTTCTCTGAAGAAAAATGTAAAATATTCCCCCCCCCCCCACCCGGCTCAAAAAAAAAATATAGCCTTTCAGCACAGCTTTCTTTTAAAAGTTATCTTTTTCCACATATTTTCGGCCGTTTGAGAAGAGAATTTCTGGCTTTTAAAAGATTTTTGGTGATCATCAGTTTTAAACTTATTTCTCATTATTCATTCTAGAAACACAGACCAAAACTATTTTTTTCATCTCCAGCTTTTGAATTAATTTAGCATTTTTTTTTTTGTGTGCGTGTATCGAATGTTACGAAAAAGACCTTTTTGCACAGCGCCATGTATACAGAATGTTATGAAATTGAATGTTACAATAGAACTGAAATTGATATTCAATCATAGCGGGGTCAACTTATTGTAATATTATTATTATATGTGTGGAAATGTTAATATGTCAAGAGTTTTGTTTCCTGTAGTGAGATCATCATTAGTGATTCACGATTCATGTGTTCAAGAATTAACAGCAAAATAAAAACGCAAATTTAATTTGAAAATCAAAACTGCCATTGGTTTCTTGGAAGACAAATAATGACATTGAAACTATATATAACTCGCAACTGAAAAAAAAAAAAAAATCTATCTACGTCTTACAGTGCAAGGTATATAACTCTGTCAATTTCATAATTCATTTAGAAAAGGCAAAAATTTCATTGTTATGCCCCCTTAAAAAACATCCATAGAGTCATGGAAACATCCGAACTTTTGTCTCTTGAATTAATTCATTTATATCCTTAAACACACCACGATCACTCATTCCCCGTAATTTTAACACAATTAGTTAATTCTACCCGTAATGCTCACGGAAACATGATTCAAAAATGATTTGTGACCCTGCCCTTTGTTCATCCGACTTCATTAAAAACTTATGTTTATCATTTCTTGCTCAACAGAATAAACTTCACGAACATTTTTTTTTACCGTTGAATACTGAATGCCAATTCTGTCATACCTTGAAAAAATAAGATCACGCATTAAAAATTCTGGCCAGAAAACTCGTCCTTCAAAATATCAATCGATTGAAATGACCCTCATCTTGTCAAACTCTCTCAAACCTGGGACTTTCGGGAAGTTCCAGGTTTGAGAGTTTTTGCCAAGATGAGGGTAATTTTAATCGATCGATAATTGAAAGACAAGTTTGCTGGCCAAGATTTTTAAAATGTGTGTTTTTTCTGAGTAAGGCAAAGTTGTAACATTTTTAAAATCTTTCACTTTTACCATTTAAATGACCTTATGATAAAGAATATCTGTCTCTATCGTAGAACAATGTTAATATTATATCTAATTTGGAGCTGAATAAATAAATTTTCATTGTTTTTACTATTATTACATATTTTCAAATGTCTTATATTTCAAGACCCATTCAGGGTCATTCATACGTTTATATCATTTTTTTAATACTGGCCGGAGTTATGACCTCCTTGTCTTCTATTTCTCTGTCTTCTATCCCCCCCCCTTCTCCCCCCCCCCCCCCCCGCCTCCCACCACCTAACATTTCTTTTCCAGGGTGCTTTGGTTTATTTATAATTAGAGTATACTTAGGTTTTGTCTGGGCCCTGGCCGGATCCTCGGTTGAGGGGGGAAACAGTCAACTGTATAGTAATAGTTTTGGAAGATGATTTTCTTTTTCGATATTTCTATGCTATACTCTACTACTAAATGGAATTGAAAAGATGGAAAGCTGTAAGGTTGGCATTTAGAGAACGGCGAAGACTGCATGAAATCTAGGGCAGGGGAAATACTAACGTAAAGATGAAAATGGCAATACTTTGGATGGAAACGGTTCAAACGAACTTGTTTCTATTTTCTCCATCTATAGCCTTTCCATTTTCATCTCTACTTTTGTATCGTTGTCTATCGCCTCAAAACGGTTTTAAGCCATGTTGAATAAGATACTGACCATTGAATACACAACTAAACTGTGAGATTTGAGTTGATTTTGATTTGAATTGATGCAGTTCCCAACCTATGTCATATTTCGATCCACTTGTTGACGCCTAGTTATGTACTCGTACTTGTGTGTCATTTCACAAGAGGTCAACTGGAAATGGCTCGCCAATTGAGTGAATGCGTTATCTACCAAATTATGTCACTTAGTTTGCGGACAAAGAAAAATTACAATGACCTCTCCACACGGGACTGCTATCTCGGTGTTAAGGCTTGTTTTAAAAATGGTGATTTTGTGAGTTTTGTTCACTCGTAGAAATCATCGAGCCCTAAAAAGAGTGTTGTCCTCTTAAAAGTATTCACTGTGTTGGTTGCATCTAAGGGATAGAATCTATGATAATCGTATTCACCTAATAGCCACTCATCTCGATCTCCTACCAGTCAGTCACATTCTCCAGTTGTCTTCCTAGTCGAGTAGCTGGAAGTCGTCTGTCCAATATCTTTGGGGAAGACATTGTAAACATTTGAATGTATCCTTCACAGTAGGATCTTTGACTTATGCCTGAATGGGACTTTTAAGTTTTGTTTAACTAGGTAAACATGGGTCGCTCTTGGAATCTTTTGTTCCCTGAATCTACTGTTTCTTCTTGCTCTCTACTTTCCCTTCGGCAATGGTTTTATATCTGGTTAACTCCTACAAAAGACCTGATTGGTGCAATGTATCAACTCATTGTTAATGTTCATGAATGAAAATGTGTCTATGATGTTGTGAGAGTGTTTTACTTGGCCACCCAGATGTCTAAAAATTCTTTCATAGTATGAATGATGAGACATTGTGTGTATTGGCCTCTATTCCACGCCAGCCCTTACACAGTGTATTATTATTAATTGAAATTCTAGTAATGTACAGTAAAAACACGCCGGTTTCTTTAAATAATGTGTTTTACGTCGGGATAAATAACTGATTTCTTTCTCATATCATTTATCACGGTACTTATAAACAAACGCTGTCGTTAGATGGACAAATAGAATCAACCGTCCATTGAAAAAAAATCCCTTACCTTTTTTTAGCTTACAGATGAAAAACAAATGGATGGTCATCATAGCATGTCGCTCCAACACCGAACCCACTTCACAGCATCCGGGGAGCAGACATCTTAGGTCATGATCAGTGCAGCTTAGGACGTGCGCCAGTGTCTACGCACAACACCAACACCAAAAAATGCATGGTGTAAAGAGGAAAACCCTGGGCCAATTTATAAATCTCTTTTTACAAACGTCTTTGACTGTTCCTGCTACCTCGAATTTCCTCACAAAGTGGAGAGTCTTCTATCATTATTTAGCTGTTTAAAAATAAAAATAATTACCCATTGGTAGCACGTCTGACCGGTAATCAGAAGGTTTTAGTTCAATCCCCAGTTCAGGAAGAATGATTTTCAGATCCTTATCTTACATCAGTGCCTGCTCCTTAATTTATCACTTTCGTATTCAATTTAAACTACGTGCACATTTTTGACAGGTCTGATCCCCCAACGCACTATGGGCCTGTTTTAACATTGCTGTAATAGAAAATATTTTACGTTTGTTTTAGAGTATTTCCAATGACAACAATGAAACCAAAACAAATTGGGT
Organism: Berghia stephanieae; assembly: GCF_034508935.2. NCBI lineage: Eukaryota > Metazoa > Mollusca > Gastropoda > Nudibranchia > Aeolidiidae > Berghia > Berghia stephanieae. Next base: position 110,055,161 of record NC_088360.1, read on the forward strand.
TATCAGACCTGCAAATAGGTGCACGTCGGCTTTAAATGTCACGGAATATGATTTTGTTTATCCGAAGACGACGTCTGTTTGTAAGTACCTACAGTTCTATATCTTGCCATTTCGAATGCCATTCAACCAGACAAACTATATTAAATAATGAATCACAAGGATATTACCACTGTTATCATAATTACCTTTTGTTTCCATTTGATGTTGATATTATCGTGTAGTCACAGAGCATTTCGTTGTTTCATCATCATCATCATCATCATCATCATCATCATCATTATCATTACTATTATCGTCATTGTTATCAACGAATTCGTTGTTAGATTTTCGTCATTAATTATCAATCCTCTCAATCACTCAATCCGTAACATTATCAATTCTGGTTTCACCACCACCGTCTTTGTCATCATTATCATCATCATCTCCATCACCACCACCACCATAATCACCATCACCATCACCATCATCATCATCCATCCATCCATCTATCCATTCTCTCGGGACAATCGTTGTTTAACACAGCCATCCAATTTCTTTACTGTTTCACCAGTCAATCCTCATTGTAAATAACTTGGTGTTCATTATTATTATTATTATTATTATTATTATTATTATTATTATTATTATTATTATTATTATTATTATTATTATTATTATTATTATTATTATTATTATTATTATTATTATTATTATTATTATTATCATTATTATTATTATTATCATTATTATCATTATTATCATTATTATCATTATTATCATTATCATTATCATTATCATTGTCATTGTCATTGTTATTGTTATTGTTATTATCATTATTATTATTATTATTATTATTATTATTATTATTATTATTATTATTATTATTTTTAGATTCCTATTTTGATACCATTTCCTAAACCCTGCATCTTCTACCGTACCTCCCCCCCCCCCCCCCCCCCACACACACACACACAAACACAATTATTACGACATATAATAGGTTAGGGCCCTCCAAATTCTGAACTATAAAATCAAATTTATCCTGCCATATTTTATCCTATCAAATATTTAGTTCCTTTTCCAAAGCACCATTAACATATTTAATAATAATAATATTGTACTTCGTAAAAATAATAGTGGGGTCCTTTGTTATGCCTGGATGGTACATTTAGGTAATGTCGAAATAGGCAAAGAAATGGATTTCTCTTGGAACCCTCTGTTCTTTATTTGAATTAGTCCCCTTTAATTTATTATCTGGAACTTTTAACTTCAAATCCAAGACTTTTCTTTTATCGTCTCCCTTATTAATTGGATTCAATAGTCTGATCTTACGTCGCCCAGCAACGGGGAGCAGCGTGGTTCTAAACAAAGAAAATCGGTACTTTTTATTCTTCATGCTGGCTAGAACTTTTTCACATGTCATGCGATCAGACTGTATAAAAGTCAAAACATGGTCATATTTATGTTTTTCTCCTCTGGATACACTTTTATGCTCGTCGGGAGAAATATTTCATAAAGGCGTGCACCATTGTTCAGATAGTTTATAGCCAGTTACTCAGTTACCATGCGTCATTATAAGGGAAGTGGAGTCATGACTGTTGAAGAGTATTACTTGCGCTGAAATAACCTACATGCGTCTCTTGCGCCGAAAAAAAACCCTTTTAAAGAACCAAGGTTTCAATGTTCAGCATCTGGGTGTGATTCCCGACCTCCCATAGTGGGCACGGGGAGGGGGGTTGCTTGCTGTGTCTTATATCCCCCTGTATCTGTTTTCCAATTTCTCTGTCTTTGTATTGGAATGAGATGACTAAGTTTTGTCCTGACCCTGGCCGGAGTCCTTGGCTAGGCGGTAAACAGTTGATTGTTATGCACTGTGTAAAAATGTTTTTGTATACATGTTATATATGATTTGTAAACAGTTGAGTGTATTCTCTCAGTGGGGCCTGTGTTTGTGTCTGGATGAGACTTTTGGTGATCTCAAACAAAGGACTTTGATAGTATCCTCTTGGAATCTACACCCGGTTCCTATTTGAACCAATTCCCCTTTGTCTTACATTTTCTTGGGCGCTTTAATTATATTTCTTGAACTTTTTACTCTCCCATTTTGTTTCTTTTTTTATTGGTGCTGATATGACCTTCATTTGTTGCAAGCACTGTAAAACCATTAAAAAGAATAAAAACAAAAGATGGATATACCAAATACCCAAATGATCAGATATGCGATTGCCTTTCATCTCTCGAACGACACGAATTAACCAACTGCCGAATTATTAAAAATTTGTCCAGAAAACACAGCCTTCAAATATCGATCGATTTAAATGATCCTCATCTTGGCAAAAACTCTCAAACTTGGGGACTTCGCGAAGTCTTATATAATTAATCTTGTAAAAAGAACGAAATTAACGTCAGTTAGCTCTTAGTTATTGTTTTTCGGAGTCATTTTGAGTAGTCCTAACTCAATTATATCAGACTATAGATAGTGTGCGCTTGGCTCAGAAACTCACAACATTACCATCTAGAAATATAAAAGACCAACACACAAAACTATGTGTAATCTTGGTCGTTTATAGTCTGGTTAATGCAGTTTAGTGAGAATTACTTATAAACATGGATGACAAAAAACATAAACAAAGCCCTGGGTGACGTCATCTTCATTATATAAACTTTAAAGTTTACACATAGTGTGTTAGTACTTTATAGAAGTTCGAAGATGACGCCACTCGGGTCTTTGTTATTGTTTTTTTTCCTCCCATCCATGTTTGTGAGTAATTACACTAAACTGTATTAACTTGACTATAAACGTTTAAGGTTACACATAGTTTTGTGTGTTGGTCCGTTATACTTCCGGATGGCAATGTTTTGAGTTTCTTCGTCAAGCGCACGATGCTATCTCCATCCTACTGTCGGATGTTCTGAGTTTGTTTGGCTAAACGATAGGAGCAATACGCTTCAACAGTCATGACGTCACTTCCCTCGTAATGACGCATTGTAACTTAGTAACTGGCTCTAAACCATGATAATACAGGACCTAGTAGTCTGTGCTCTAAACTATCGGAACAATGGCGGACGCCCTTATGAAATATTTCTTCGACGAGCATAAAGGCGTATCCAGAGGAGAAAAAAACAAACATTATAAATTTGATCATGTTTTGACTTTTACACATTTTGATCACAAGACATATGAAAAACTCTTGCCAGCTTGAAGAATAAAAAGTACTGATTTTCTTAGTTTAGAACCACGATGGCCACCGTTGCTGGGAGACGTGACATCAGACTATTGAATCCAATAATGTTATGACATTTCTGTCGACAGGGAAACTCTGCAGGCAAAAAGACAGTAACCCCCCCCCCCCCCACAACCACATGTCCTCTAAAACGTGTTTTTTATGCGTTATTTCTTTTCTTTTTCTTTTTCCTTTATTTTTTTGTTTTTGTTTTTGTTTTTTTGTTTGTTTAATCATTGACTGATGTCGTAAAGGCACTCATACTTAGACATATTATAATAATACATAATAATAATATTATGACGTTCACAAATTCACGATGGTGTACTTAAAATTCATCAGATTCAAACTCGTGTCATTGAAACCGTGTCCTGTTTGCAAATATGTATAGTTTATTCTCAAATTATTCACCGTTTGAGAGAGATAAAAAACAACGTGTCATTGTGTATAGTTTATTACATATAATATGGAATGAATTATTCAAATATTTATTCTTTCCTTTCAAGTCTCATCAATTTTTTTTTTTTTTTTTTTTGGATTTAATAAAAATAACTGTAGAACACGCTTATACCGAACAGTCTTAAAACGAATCGATTGATATAACGATATCATTTAATATTATTCTGTGCCCCATTTTTTTCTGGATTGTAATTTCAAAAAAAAAAAACAAATTAGAAAAAACAAACAACTAACAAACCAATAACACATATTGATATTAAAAAAGAAAACAAAAAACGTATTTTTTAAAAATTGATGTTCGTTACATCCGTGTTCTACTGTAAATCTTTGTTCCGAGATTACAAGTTTAAGAGTTGTGTTGGATATTGCCATACCATTATTAAAGTCACGATTTCAAATGATATGTTTTTATTTAATATAATTTGGATGATGTCAAATTGAAATAATTATGTATGGCGTGAACGAAATTGAATAAATATTTGTCATGCACTGCAGTATCTTTTTCTTTGGGTTTTCTTTTCTTTTCTTTTTTCTTTCTTTTTTTTTTGTTTTGTTACGATTGTTTGAATTTTTGTTTTTGCCTTTTGTGTTGTTGGTTCGATTTGTTTTGTTTTGTTGGGTTTTTTTTTGGGTGTCTTTTGTTGTTGTTTGTTCTGGGTTTTTTTTTTTTTTTTTTTTGGGGGGGGGGGGGGGGGGTTGTTTTGTTTTGTTTTGTTTTTGTTTTGTTTTGTTTTGTTTTTGTTTTGTTTTTGTTTTGTTCTGTTGATTTTGTTTTTCAGCGTTTCTTTATCTATATTGTGATACAAACAAACGGACCTGGGTGGGGTCTTGAACTTGAACCTCCCATGGTGGGCAGGTGGTCACTTGTATCTTCTATCCCCCTTATGTTTGTTTTCTGAGTTGCTTTCTGTATTTGTTTTCCTCGGAATGGGATTACTTGGTTTGGTTCTGGCCCTGGCCAGATACCCTGGCGAGAGGGAAACAGTCAAATGTACATTTAGTTTTGGGAGATGACATATTTTATCTTGTAAATCTGTTATGCACTGTATTATTTTTTGTATACACAATAGTATATATGATTTGTAGACATTTGAGTGCATTCCTCGTAGTCGGGACCTGTGCTTGTGTCTGGATGAGGCTTTTAGGTGATCTCAAACTAAGTACACTGATAGTGTGCTCTTAGAGTCTACACATGTTTCCTATTTGAATCATTTCCCCTTTGTCTTACTTTTTCTTGGGTGATTTAATTGCGATTCTTGAACTTCTTACTATCCAATTTTCTTCCTTATTACTGGCGCTGATATGACCTTAATGTGTTGCAACCGCCGTAAAACCCTCAAAAACAAACAACCAAACTACCACTGGCTGGGGTTCCTGACCTCCCAAATTGGGCAGGGAGGTGGCCTTCTCTGTCCTTTTTAACCCATATATCTGTTTTCTGAGTTGCTTCCTGTCTTTGTCTCGGAAGGAGATTACTTGGTTTTGTCCTAGACCAGACTGGGTATCTTGACCGGGAGGGAAACAGTTAATGTATAGTTTTGGGAGATGGTATTTTTTCCTTGTAAATCTCTGTCATGTACTGTTACAAATATATGTTTTGAATATATGTATAATGGTTTGTAAACGTTTTAGTGTATTTCTCTTAGTAGGGAATGTACTTGTGTCTGGATTGGGTGCCCTTGAATAAAATAAAAAATAAAATAAACTTTCCTTTATGCATCCCATAGGGGAAATTTGTCTCTAGGATCTATTCCAAGGCAAGACTAGAATAACCCAGACGTTAGCCACAGTGCAGCGCCGAAAATTGAGCTAGGGCGAGGTGACTTGCTCAAGGCCACACAGCGCAGCGGCGAGTGATTGAATCGGTACCTTTCGGGTACAATGCAAAGAGCATACGGCTGAGACACACTGTCCTAGTACATCTATTCCCTATTTGAATCGTTCTTCCTGGTCTTACTCTTTCTCGTGTGCTTTCAAAAGGATTCAATAGTCTGATGTCACGTCCGCCCAGCAACGAGCAGCTTGGTTCTAAAAAAAGAAAATCGGTACTTTTTATTCTTCATGCTGGTTAGAACTTTTTCACATGTTATGTGATCAGAATGTATAAAAGTCAGAACATGATCAGGTTTTTCTCCTCTGGATACACTTTTATGCTCGTCGGGGAAGTATTTCATAAGGGCGTCCGCCATTGTTCCGATAGTTTAGAACCAGTTACTATGCGTCATTACGAGGGAAGTGACGTCAAGACTGTTGAAGCGTATAGTAAATACGAGCAAACAAATTGTCCTGGCCCCTACCGGAGTCCTTCGCTGAGATGAACACAGTCAAACCTGTAGTACATATTAATTTCGGAAGATATCATTTTCCTTGTGAATCGGCTATGTGGTCTTGTGGTATGACACTCACTTTCGAATCGGAAGGTCCTAGATTCGAGCCTGATTACTCAGGTGTAAAATGAGTACCTGGCCGTTAAAAGCGTTTTCTCTATCGGAAAAAAATGTAATTTCGCCTAACAGGTGTCAGGTCTCTATCTTCATGTTACATGTTGCTGTTGGTCAGGGACTCCTTTGAAAGCGCTTTGAGCACGTTTAGTGGATATTGCGCTATATAAAAGCTCAAAAAGAGCAAGTTAGACACGGCTGTTCACTAAGTTGGACAGAATCAAAAGACCGAATCACTGAAAACAGCATTCCCTTATTAGGTACTATACAAAACGTATAATGAGTTACGAATCTTTCATCCTTTTCTTGGTTAAAAGGACGGTAAATTATGTTTTCTTCCTCTTCCAGATATATTTCTATATTTCAATGTCTTAATTGTTACTATTATACATGTTTGTGATGAGGATATTGGCTATTAAGCTTAAATGCTGGCCAACTAACTTCGGTGGCGTTTGTGTATGTTGAGCCCGTGTCCACAAGAAGTCGGGGAGAGAAGGTTCTAGTTAGACAAAAGTTTGAAGCGACTTTTTATGAGGTCGTGGATAGAGTCACGATCTCCTGTAGGGCCAGTCCTACCTGCAAGGTCGCGGGTTCGAGCCCCCAAGGCCGCCGCGAAGTTTTTATTCCCTGTTGTCTTCTGACACTCTCCTCCTCACTTCATTTCTTGAAATATTTCTACCACGGTCCTACTAATTGCCGTCCGGCGTAATTTGAGGAGATTTCGGAAGGCGGAAGACTTCTGGAAAGGTTCGCACAGGTCTGAGGGCCTGCGGATGGCTTGATAAAGCCTTAGATGACCTCTGGACGGATCTCCTGGGCCGGACGGCCCCGGACGGCAATTAGTAGGACCCTTCTACCATGCTACACTTTTCGGTTTTCCGTCGTAATCTTCAGTCAAGGGAGGATATCAGTGTATTATACATTATTCCGGTTTTATATTTCGATTACTTCCCTTGCTATTTTCGTAAAACCTGGAATAATTTTGTCCATTATGAGATGTAAAAAATGATAGAAACGTCAATGGGATTCAGTCTCGATCGATCCTAAATTTATTTTTTTTAAACCCAGGAATGAGAGTTATCCAATGTTTGTCGTCACGTTGCCAGTTTATTTTTATCTTCTTATATATATACTAGTAAAAAGCCCGCAATTTCGCGGGGAAAGAACTATTTTCATTTGATATTGCCAGAATCATTTTCTTGATTAGCTTGATTACTATTAAATGCACATTTTAATCGATGTGCTTGTCGTCGCTGCCATGCTTTATTCGGCATGATTTTAGTTTATCAGTCAGTAGATATCAATATCAATAAGTCGCAAGTCCTTACCACGCTTTACTTGGGAGTGCTTTGCACTACCTTCAATACTTCACAAATTAAAATGGCGGCCGAGAATCAAAACAATGGTCAAATTAGGAAATTTTAAACTTTCACAAATCTATCAAGTTTTGTTCTAGAGTTTTTAAAACGCTTTTATATTATGACAAATTGAATAAATAAACGCCTGACAAAAGATCAACGGTGACAATACAAATTGAATGAATACTGGGGATGTAGGAGCTTTCGGAATGTCTCCCTTTACTTATGTGAGGTCAAATGAAAATCTGAAGCGGACGCGAAAAATATCAAGTCCCCGAATCTGTCTACTTTTGGTTTGTTCGGGCTAGAGGCTAGACAGAACCAATTGACAGTTTGCCGAAACGTTTAACTAAATATTTCCCAGGGCAATAATTATCACATCGATGGCATAAAAACGACAGTAATATCAGAGTAATATTAGTTGATGTTGTTAATCGGTGAAACTTGTTTAAAATTTCTGTAAATCCGAATACCGTCATGTGATCAAGTGAATTATATCACTATGAATGCCACGATTTCCTGAGTGACGCCATCTTCGAACTATCTATACACCACACACACACACACACATACACACACACACACGCGCACACATATAAACATACACACAATGAGAACACACTACACTACTACATAACAACACTGATCACCGCTAAATCAACACAACGGAAGTAAGGACTCTACTGGGCAGATAGAGTTGAGGGTGTGGCCATGAGATGTTAGTGTCTTCGGTAATTTTTTTATGATATCTGTATTACTTAACGAACTTTCAAACTGACTTTAAATTATAAAAGGAAATCAAGTTATCTGTTTATCTATCTGTAAAAAATACATTTCTATTTTTCAAATCTTTCAGTAGAGTTGTGCGCCGTATCAATTTTTTTATTGACTCAAATAAGCACAATGTTCTCCACAAGGCTATATTTTTTAAAGAAAGGATATATATATATATATATATATATATATATATATATATATATATATATATATATATATATATATATATATATATATATATATATATATATGGCGACGTGACATCAGACTATTGAATCCTATTAACGTTTAAGGTTACACATTATAGTTTTGTGGGTTGGTTTGGTTTGGTATCTTATCTACTTAAATGCCGCCAATACTCAAATAAATGTGACTCGCCATTTTTTTTTAAAATCCACAAACGGAAGTATCTAGGCCAATCCCTTTGTTTCAGTCTGGATATTATCGTGTTACTCGGAATATTCAGTGTGCTATCAGTAAAGGCAAACTAATGTTGTACTATAAAACAAAACAGAAATAAAACAAAATTTAAAAAAAAAAAAAGTCACACACACACACACACACACACACACACACACACATACCTACGCACAAAAAGGGCTTTTTTTTTCTTTTTCAAAACTCTCTCACTCTCACTCTATCCAATGACTGGTTGGCCGTCGGGGGGACTCTCGGGATGCAGACTTCACGATTCGACGCCACTCATCACGGTCTTGGGCCTTCCTCATTAGATTGTTCCACGTCAATCCTGTCCAATCTTTAATGTTATCCTGCCACACTTTCCTCTGTCTTCCTCTTTTTCGGCAGCCTTCTACACTGCGCCCTGCAATATTGTCTTGCATACGCTTTTCAAAACATGTTTATATTTTTTTTAAAATTGTCAGAAAACTCGTCCTTCAAATATCGATCGGTTAATGATCCTCCTTTCCAAAAACATTTAAAAAAAACAAACTTTAAAACATGGGACTTCATGAATCTGGGACTTCACGGAATATGCAGGTTTGAGTGTTTTTGGCAAGATGAGGGTCATGAGGATCGACATAATCTGAAGGACGAGTTTTCTGGCCAAATTTTTTAAATTTACGTCTTCTTTTTTCGCCAGAAATATGGTAAAGGTTTGCTATCAATCCTACAATACAAAATGTCTGATTCATGAACTGATAAACCTTATCAGAACTACACACTGATACACAGTTAGGGTAAAACAAATACTATTATCAGGGTTGTCAGGTTGATTTTTCATAAAATGCCAAACAAGTCGCATAAATATACCAAATATTTTCAAAAAGGCAATGTGTTTTTAGGAATCACATTTTCTGCTAAAAAGCATATAAAAGTTGAAATGAATCATTTTCTTAGCAGGTAACCTTGAAAACTACATTCTATTTTGTCTTTTTTTAAACGGTAAAATGGTATGTTCTGAGCTATAAATGTAAATTTGTCTCTATCTAATATAAGCAAAACTAATTGAATTGTAATAAAATATCAAAATAAACGGCAAAATGCGAAACAACTCTTTTTTCATTTCAAACATTTTTTTTTAAGTGAATTTTTTTTTTTTTTTTTGGGGGGGGGGGGGGGGGGGGGGGGTGGATTTAGCTTCAAAACGCCGAACTGGCAACCCTATTAATTCTTATCGGTCAAACGAAACTGGAACTGTGGAAACACCACGACTTCACCGAAAACCTGCCATCCTGAGTGTCAGGTCTCTTCCAGGAAATTGGCAATCCTTGTCTCAGTGGTATAATATAAGTAAGGCGTGAGATCTGCCTGACACAGATCTGTCTGCGGTGTTGGAAGTAATTGCTTTTTGCCCTGGGAAAGACTTTTTGAAAATGGGTAAGTAGATAGTCGTAGAATACAAATTATATTGTTTTTAGATATTATGTAAAAAATTGTAGTCCTTTGATAATAATAATAATAATAATAATATAATAATATAATAATAATAATAATAATAATAATAATAATAATAATAATAATAATACAAATAATAATAATAATAATAATAATGATATAATAATAATAATAATAATAATAATAATAAAATAATAATAATAATAATAATAATAATAATGAAGAAGAGAAGAAGATAGAAGAAAAAAAAGAAGAAGAAGAAGAAAAAAGAAGAATAAGAATAATAAAATAATAATAATAATAATGATGAAGATGATGATAATATGTAATAATAATAATAATAATAATAATAATAATAATAATAATAATAATAATAATAATAATAATAATAATAATAATAATAATAATAATAATAATAATAATAATAATAAATTATTCATGTAGAGCTCAACTTCCACATAAATGCGCATTGCCGCTTTACAATATTAATATTTATTCAAAACATTCATTCTTTGACAGTTTTGAGAATACATATGGAGAAACAAACACATCCTTTAGAATCCTTTAGAGCCATAGTCTAAGCCTCAGTTAACTGAAGTTTTTCCCAGTTTCTATAGCGTCAAATAAACAATCGTAATTGCTTGCTATCTTATTCTTTTTTAGAAGATGTGGTGTTGAGGTATCTACGATAAATTCAGGGTAATCTCCTTTAACTTTGGGTAAAGAACTGTACATATTGATGTATAAAAGGTACCAGACAAAGAAAGAAAGAAAAATACAAGGGAAGAAAAAAACATCCCAAAAAATCAGTCCACCTCGACTGGGGATCGAACCTCAGACCTTCTGATTACCGGTAAGACTTGCTACCATTACACCACAGAGGCTCCCAATAATTGGGACAATTTTAATACCTATGGATTGAACGAAGATGACGTCATTCAAGCATTTGATATTGTATTTTGCCATCCGCGTTTGTGAGTAATTCTCACTAAATTGTATTATCCAAACTATAAAAGTTCATGGTTACACATAGTTTTGTGTGTTAGTCCGTTATACTTCCGGATGGCAATGTTATGAGCTTCTTAACCAAGCGCATACTATCTTTATTCTCCACAAGGACACGCGTTTTTCATAACACTTATTCAGTTCTTTATCTTACACCGCGGTGCCTGCTATTTTACTTTCGGTGAAATCGTGTGGAAAAAAAAAAATAATTCAAAATTGACAGATTATCTCCAAAGACTAAGCTGCTGGACTCTGTAAACTGTGAAGAGTATGAAACAAATCATGAAAGTAACTGCTTAAAAAAAAGAGAAAGAAAGAAATTAAACAAACTAACAAACAAACAAACAAACAAGACGCGAAATTTAAATAGAATTGGAGATGGTACGTATTGGCTCTTAACCTTTCCTCAACATTATATAAATAACAATGTGAAATTGAATGTATTATCTCATTCATCTGTAGTGTTTCATTCATCCTGTTTGTTGATAAAGGGGAAACCCGAAACGTTAGTTTTATTTGTTTTTGTAATTAAATTGAAGCTTACATTCAATTTCACATTGTTATTTATTTCTTCGAGCAGCAACATTCACATTTCCTCAACATCAAAAAGCAATGAAATCGGGGGTGTTTCTTTTTTTTTAAAGAAACCCGCCGAAACCCGGCGACACCCGACGAGACCCGACAAAGTTATGGGAAGTCGGCAGCAGTTGGGAGTGAATCTGAGACTTTGGGTTTCGTCGGGTTTCGGTGGGTTTCGTAAAAAAGTAATATCCCTCTGGTATTGCTTTAATACGAAACCCGACCAAACCCATATTTACTCACATTCTCTCACCGTACTAGGTGTAAAATGAGTACCTGGCCGTTAACAGCGTTAAGTCTGTCCGGAAAAAAATAAATTAATATCGCCTGTTAAGTGTTTCTGTTGGCTAGGGGCCCAATCTGTAAAGCGCTTTGAGCACATTAGTGGATATTGCGCTATACCAAAGCTCAAGTTTTTGGGTTGTTTTTTTTTTTTTCAATCTATTTATTTACTCTCATTACCAATAAATCCCCAGGTACGCTCGTAGAAACACATCTCATAGCTAAATCCAAAAAGAAGTCAAAATCAACGAAGACCCAGAAATACACACCAGAGCCTGTTGAAGAATTAGAAACTCAACACCCACTGGCGATCGAACAATATATTATAAACTACTCAGGACAACTCATTGGGCAGTACGGAAATGAATTCCAAACAACAAATCAACAGCCACAACCTGATGTACGACACACTCAGCAAACAGAAATCAACTCTCACTCAACACAGCAACCCAAAAGCAAATCACCACCCCCAAAGAACCCTCAAAATAAGCGGCAACAAATTCCCAAGCCACCCAAAAATGCATTCCAACCCGACGGCCATCCACAAAATACGGAAAAAACAAGTCAGCAACCCAAAAATGCATCCCAACCCGACGGTCATCCACAAAACACGGAAAAAACAAGTCAGCAACCTAAAAATGCATCCCAACCGGCCAGCCAACCACAAAACAAACAAAAAACAAGTCAGCAACCTAAAAATGCATCCCAACCGGCCAGTCAACCACAAAACAAACAAAAAACAAGTCAGCAACCTAAAAATGCATCCCAACCGGCCAGCCAACCACAAAACAAACAAAAAACAAGTCCGCAACCCAAAAATGAACAAGGCACTACTCAACATCCTGAAACTAAACAACAGAAGCACCGTCGAGCACAAAATAGAGCAGTAAAGTTAGGCGCCCCAAACGTAAACAATAACAAGTTGCTAGTGATTTCCGTTAGGGACCGGAATAATTTACGCACAATATAGGTCTCCCAATTTTGTAGTTTGAGTTGTAGGCAATACACTTTCAGTATTGAAAATATGTTTACATAAAATCTAACAGTTGCAGAAATAATAATATAAGGCTAAATTATTATGAAAATCAGGCTCCGAATAATTCTCGTTTTGTTCACACCAGCGCAATAATTTGCTCTGGTCTAAAAATAGATAGACTGTAACTTTTGATAAATTTTAGAAAATTTTACCTTTTGTTCCATAAAATATCCATATCTAGACATTATTTGATGCATGATCGAGTATTTATGAATATGTGTTTCTTTTGCCACCTAACAGCCAAATTTTAAAGGTTATTTTTTTTCTATTATTTACATTGGAACGTGAGCTGTCAAGACAGGAACATGTGGTTTGCCACGTGCTTCTCGACCTTTGTTTACGTTTGGGGCACCTAACTTTACTGCTCTATAAGGGTGGGAAAAATCGAGACGAGACAACAAAAGTAATCGGAATATATGGAGTTCGATACTATGGCCATTTTCGTTGCAAAATGTGTCGAAAAGTTTGGACGAGTTCCCAAGTATATGCCACTGAAACAGAGGTACTGCGTACTAAAATACTGTACTTATCACGGTTTCTTTCAATTACTCTCTCATTAACAACCATTTACAGAATTTTCCACATAACTTTACACTCATCTAACACTGAAACTGATAATTTCTACTCAAATACAAAAAGCAAAAAGTACATTCTAGACATGATAGATATCATGCAAAATATATATGATGATGATGATGATAATGGTGATGATGAAAGTAAAATGAATGTTATTATGGTTAATGTTAATTTTATCATCATCATGACCATTATTATTATCGTCGCTGTCGTCATCATTATCATCATCATCATCATCATTATCACCATCATCATCATCATTATCATCATCATCATCATCATCATCATCATCATCATCATCATCATTATCATCATTATTAGCACATCATCATTATCATCAAGAATTTTTTTCTTCTTCCAAATATCCCTTTGTCGATTATAGAATATAATATTATGCATTATTTTCAGGGTTTTTACACACAGCGATGCAAGACCTGCTACGGTAAACGTTCATGGGTGGAGCCGTATGTAGTGGACCCAATAAGATGCCCAAATTGTGGGGAGTACGTGGCGCAGGAAGGTATGTGTATCTACGTTAGGTTTGAGAAGCAACTTTAATAATAATAATAATGATGATGATAATAATGGCATATATTTATATTGAAATCAATCCTCCATACAATACAGCTCTAGGCTATCCATTCATCTCTCTCTCTCTCTCTCTCTCTCTCTCTCTCTCTCTCTCTCTCTCTCTCTCTCTCTCTCTCTCTCTCTCTCTCTCTTTTTTTTTTCTTTCTCTCTCTCTCTCTCAGAAATAACATACGACATGGTCTTACTCACTGTTTTGATTGATAATAATTTAGCATGCATTTGTATGGGTTGTTAACACAACAGACCCTGCGGAAATGTTCCAAATGATCAATATAATGTATATTTTAAAACAAGATTACGGTTGACCCTAGCCATGCAGCTATAAAACTATACAATTTGCAGATCTTCTGATGGCTTCATCATATTTTCGGAGAAATTTGCCCTAAAATTGCCAAGTTCCAATATCATATATATTCCATGTAGTAAGCGAGATACAGCCACAAACCAGAATGAAACGAAGAAAAAACGTCCCATATTTTCCGTATTTTATTTTTCTCTTTGTGAGTCATCCAAATAAATGGCACCTGGAAACTGCATAACTTTTTTTATATATGAATGGATTTTCAAAATTCAAATTGATTTTTACGAAGTGGAGATTAGGGCTTTGATTTAAACGTAGTATTTCCCCACAAAAAAAATATATCAAAAAATGTCATAGTCATTGCTAGATTATGCTGTTTTTGTTTCTTATTAATTATGAAATTTTTCTGAATTGGAAAAAAAAAACTGCCTAAAATAAACATTGAAATTTGAACTTGGTTTCTTCTCTCTTTTATAGGACTAGATTTGGACCAAGCGCAGCTCTGTGATTGTCCAGGCAGGAAGAAAGGCGGGAAGGATAAACCACATAGGCAAGATCTATGCAGCCGTTGTAAGGACGAGGAAATGCCATGCGGATCGTTCTGACTTAGATAAGGCCTTTCGCTTCCTAATCATCCTATCGAAACGTATCAGCTGCTTTCTCTAATCAGTATATTGTCTTAACAAAATCAGTATGCCCATTCTGCTTTTCACCGACATGAGACATTAAAAAAAAATACTTTGCACACAAATTGAATACAGTCAAACCTGCCTTAGTGACCAGTTCTATATAATGACCACCTCTACAATATGTTGATATCCTTGAGTTTTTTCTCTATATTTCACCCCCATATAACAGAATCCTCCCTGACGCGACCAAGACCATCTAAAGTCGTGATCTTTCTATAGCCACCACTTGAACTAAAGGTCACTTATTTGAATTTCGCTGTCATTGATCACAGTCAATACCTTAAAGAGTTAATTACGATTCAACCCGACAAAAACCGACAACGGTCCAATATACACGGGAGGAGTAGTCAAGACTGGACTCATGACAGACCTGTTAGTTTCGCTGGTTGTTTTCAGCTTTACATTTTATCATTTTGCTGACAAAAGAAAGGTTGTAGAAATTGCGATTTGGGTCCTATTTAATTTGCAGGTGAAAATCATTAACATTGCACTTTGTTTGGTAAAAATCGACAAAAATTTACGAATTTGGTAATGAAAAATGGCTTTGATGACGATTATTGTAGCATTAAAAATATTATGAATAATTTAAATTTCCGCTATTTGTGGGCTTACTTTGTCATTCTTGTTATCGATTATATTCTAATGAAGAGACTTAAACTTCAGAGTTATTTCTTTATGATGTGAAATTGTTACTTTGTATTTTTAAACACCTATAAAAATGTTTGGTAAATAAAAATATTACCGCCTTTGATCCGCCTCAGCCTCACAGCAAAGGCGCTTCATCAGTGGGGAACTTTCCACTTGTCCTACATGTACCCGTGGGCAAGAACCCGAAACGGCAGAGTATCTAATTGAACGGTGTGTTGTGACAATGCTACCGGGCGGGTTCGCGACAGTGGACAAATGCGGTTCGGACTTTGCTGATTGGGTCGATCGTCATAACATAGTAGTGTAAGAAGCTGCTGCCTCAGCCGTCTATTCTTGTAGAAAAGTGAGTCAAGCGTCCCAAAGTTTTGGACTAATCACAAGCTCTCTAGTGGGCCATCCAAAATAAAGACGCGACAAGCATCCAAGGTATAACACTACTGTTATGCAAAAAAAAAAAAAAAAAAAAAAAGAATTGACACCTTTCTGAGTCAGCCCAATAGCTAAAAACTAAAAGTAAACAAATCAATGTGAGGAATTTGAAGTCGCATTTTTATATCAGCATGAAAACAGAACATTGGTCTTTATTTCATAAAAATCTGTTGAAAACCAACTGTTTTACGGGTAAATTTGATTTTAAAAGTTGCTTTTGTTTATTTTTAGCTTTTTTTTATTTATTGGCCGAATTTCTTCATATTTATATCATTGTTTATATCTCAATGAGACGATATCGGTGATTTACTTTGTTTCATATGTAACCAGAACGTAAATTGGCATTTTTACCTATCAGCCGATGGCTGGTTCATGAATTCATCAAGGTGGTGATTGTGACGCAACCACGAGACAACCATTGCAAAAATGTCAACGTTGACTCAAGCATAGTTGACAGCTGTTGACATGTGAGCTGTCAGAGCGACCAATCGCTGAAGGGTCAAGATTCTAAAAAAGCCAATCGCTCCGGTCAAAAAACTCTAGAACTCACGAGAACAAAAGTTTGAAAAATAGCGATGAATGGACCAATGAAATCGTTTCCTGGCGGAGTTTATTCATGAGTGACCATAGAAAGCGAAAATACGACTGCAGACATCAATGGATAGGCTTACATCAGCAAAGGATGTCTACATTCTTGACATGACAAGATTATAGTTATAGCACGGGTCGTATACTCAACAGTTGTAAGTCTATAATAGATTAATATATAATAGTTTACAATAGTTAAGCATACTCATTAGTGGCTCCGCGATTGTACGCATTTTAATAATGAAAAATATGCACCAAGATAAGGCGAATATGCATGCAAAAAAGCGTAAAATATGAACAAAATGCGAATTACTCGTCCTAAAAATTGCAAGATGTTCAATAAAAATTGAAAGATAAAGTTAAAATTCAACTCGTACATATATTAAAAGTTTAAAAAAGTGATATGAGCGTTACGCTTGGATACATAGATATATGTATTACATTATAATTCAGGACACATGTTAAGTAAGGACTTGAAATTTAAATTTTAAAATGGCTTAAATTCACAAAGCTAACAAACTTATCATTTTGTTAGGGCTAACGACTTGCAGCAAAATGTTCAACAACTTGCTAATCGAAGTACAGTATAAATGGTATTGCATTTGCAGCAGACCCTCATTTGACTATGCATGAGCATTGTAAGAATAAAATAATAAACACTCCATTGATACAAACGAGCAGCAAAGAGTTGGTATTAAGGTGCACATATTTGCAGGTCTGATAACCGGACATAATTATGGGCTTGTTTTAACATTACTTGTTGCAACGGAAAATATTTTGCGTTGGTTTTTGATGTACAATTTATTATACGTAAAAACTGACATGTCTCACTGTATCATTAAATACGAATATCAACTATACAGGACCAGAAAACATGTCTGAACTAATTTGTGAATCTGCCACCTTTGTCATAAAAGTCTCTCAAACCTATTCAAAGATACGTTCTCATGTGCTCTGGCAGATTATTCCACGAAACTGCAGCGGCATAAAAAAGGACGGTTTACAGAAATGGGTTGTTTTGATGTTTGGGACATAGGCAGTATTGGTGTGCCTAAAATCATATTTTCTATATTTGAAAGTTACTGAATTTTCTAGACAATTCATGAAAAATTTTGAATGTTTTTGTTGTCATGATTTGCATTCGCTTGATTTCAAAAGGGATAAATTTAGCCTTTGTTAATAACTCTTCGTAAGTGCCGGTATAGTCACTGTAGTGGAATCTGAGATCACGTTCTTGTATGTTTTCCATTTTCTAAGTATTTGTTCTTGAGCAGAAGTGTCAAACAAGCGGATAGAAGTTGAAAATTGATTTTTTTAAAACGTATGGAAAATTGTAAGTTTGTTTAGTTTGGAGAGGTGTCTTCCTATTCTTTTTAACACGTTTAGTTGTTGAGGGCCTTCGTGAATATTTCCTAATGTGAAAGTCAAATTTTAGTTGGTAGTCAATATCTATTCCAAGAAACTTAACCGTGTGTTCACATGGTATTGTGACTGAATCAATATTAAATACTGGGCACTTATTCTGTGTTCTTTTGCCTACAGCTAGAGCCTGGAACTTGGCTGGATTGGGCTTCGTGCAAATTATATGGAACCAATAGGTAAGGATCTGGCTCTCCTGCTCAAGAAGATCAATTAAAGTTTTAAGATATTTATGGCAGTAGGATAGTGTGTTATCGTCGGCATAATTATACAGTACTGAATATTTTATAAATAAAAACATGTCATTTATAGATATATTAAAAATGAATGGACCAAGAATTGATCCCTGTAGCATCCCCTTTGAGACTTATTCCCACTGACTCGGAACTTCTCCAATTTTAACTTGTTATTATCTTTTTGATGAATAATGTTTTATTAATATTGTAGATTTTTTGTACCATCCCATATTCCAAAAGTTTGCTAATTAATATGTCATGTGGCAAACAATCAAATGCTCTAGGTAAGTCCATCAGCATTGTCGCTTTATTGTCTAATGCCCTTTCCCAGTCCACAGTTAGTTTTTAAAATATCGTCTGACACACATGCTATTTTATAAATGCACATAAATAACCATGAAAGATTGTTTCAAAATGATCTGATACTTGTTGAAAAAGAAATATTTTCAAATATTTTTGAAATAATCGGTAAAATACTAACGGGACTATAATTTTTCTTTTTTTTTGTCAAGGAATCACTTTAAAAACAAAAACAATATTAACTCAACGTATAGCATCAATATGTTCAGTGCTGATGTAAGCTCAGGACCTTTTATTGATGATATGCGCTTAGGTAAAACAGTTGCATCATCTGTCAGTCTGATTAATTGTACCAACAAACAACAATAAAATTGGTAACTATCAGTTGGTTATTACTTTTTTTAATTGATATAATTTAGTGAGAATTACCACCGAAGTGAAATGGCTGTCTAAAAAAATTAACAAAGAGCGGAGTGACGTAAACTTTATTCTTTCTATAAAACACTAGCGAATATTTTGTTAAGTGAAGGTGAATGATATGGTTGATAGGTCTCTAGCCAATAACAACAATGACAATTGGCATTAAGGACGAGACATTAAGACTATTAGGCGATATTATAATATTTCCGACAGAGACAACGGTGTTACCGACTCGGTAGTCATTTTACAGATGAGTACGGTGAACGAATGAGAGTAAAGGGCCTTATCCAAGGTAGGGCTCAACTATGCAACTCGAACGCTGGACTTTGTGTCCAAAGGCGTGTGTCATACCAAAAGACCAGATAATGGAACCTAATCATTTTAAGAGCGCGCTGACGCGCAAAGCAAGCAAAATTCATCATGATAAACACCAGAGTGTAAGAATGGGTTTATTCTACCCCTCAAACACATAGTTTCTGATTGAAATAATATATTAGTGACCCTTGGTTAAACGCCCTAGTAACCTGGAAAAAATCCGACCTCATGGGTGCTGTTGCTCTGAAGGTCTGCTGGTTTAAAATGATATTCTGTATATCATATTTTATTTGGAGGAATGTATTGTTCCTTATTTGTTTTGTTCTTCATAAGCAAGAATCTGCCCAATGAGTTTTTACTTTGAAGCGGTGGAGCGACTGGCATGTCTTAATGATAGCAAGAAATAATGATAAAAATTAATGTTAAATTCCAATGAAAATTCTTTATTACTGTATTGATAGAAAGCATTTACATGACAACCAATGGCATCACAAACAAATTATAGGCTTTAAAAAAAATGTCTACGGGTGATTTTAACAGCATGTGGTTGATTAAAAAATAGAAATCGTTGGGAAGCTTTCAGTTAACATCCCATACACATGCAATTCGTAGAGAGGGAGGAATTGGGGATGGATTGGCCACACACTTAGACATCCTACCGTGTTCATTACAAGACAGGCTCTATCTTGGAATCCTCAAGTAAGAAAAAGACCAAGGAGGCCAAGAATTCGCGACGAATCACAACGAAAGAAGCAAAGAGGGGTGGAGAAGACAACCCAGGAAGAGTCAAATGATGAAACACCATTGATGGTATATGCTCCGATGGGATTAAGACCTTTAGTAAAGTAAGTCAAGACAGCAAAATCTATTCCACCAAATTTTTTAAAAAATACTTCATCGACCACATGAACGCCTGCTCCCAAATGTTCTCTTCTATTAAGCATTTGCAAGAAAGTTACGTATTAAATAAATAGAGCGTCGAAGATTAAAGATTATGGCAACTTGCTTACTATGCTAATGTGTCCTTGTCTTCAAATTCTTTTGGGAGACTGGACCTCCATTTCCACTCGGAATGTTTCCTTTAAGGATTTACCTTTGGTTTCCGGAAGAAGAAGAACATTACATGCGCAAACTATTCCTAAACTGCCCATGATAATGTAACAGATAAAAAAATTGCTCTCCTCCTTGGGGATCAACATAGGTGCAAGGATGCCTCCCACCCGAAGAATGGTCAGGCCCCAGCTTATGGCTACTGCTCTCACAACAGTCGGGTAAATCTCAACCAAGAACAAAGCCAATACGTTCCAGAAACCACTCAGGGTAAGATTTGCAGTCATAGCTAATGCTGCCACTCCAATGACTTTAGCATTATCGGATGAGAATTTTTGAAAACACGCGGCCGAGAGTAAACATAAGGCAGAGAAAGTGGCAACGATGAAGCATGTTTTTTTTTCTGCCCAAAAGATTTGGTGCAAACATTAGGATGCAATCAAAAACAAGTCCAACTACATAGAATAAAATGAAATTCAAGTAAAGTTCCCATTAAGAGCTTTAATCCCGAAACCTAAAGCATAAAAAATGGTGCCTATAGAAAAAAATGGTACAATGACAAGAATTATATTCCTCCTGTACTTCCTACCAAAAAGGCGAGTAATACTTTTGAATATACTTTCCTTTCTTCCATTGTCATTTGATATTTTCAGTGCTGTGTCATCATTCATTTGGTCCAATAATTCCCGAGATTCGATTGCTTTGCCGTTACAATTAGCCATTTTTATTACAGTCTTTTCAAATTCGGTCTTCTTGTTATTGACCTCAAGCCATCGAAGACTCTCTGGCACCCAAAAGAATGGAAGGAAACCTAACGCCGAGAGAATGGCAGTGGTTATGTGAATCTGATGCCAATCTTTCAGCGCGAAAAAAGTTACGCCACTCAACATACCTGCCAATGGATACCACGGCATTATTACCATAATTCCTCTCCATTTTGTCGTCATAAATTCAGCACCGTAAACAAAGTATGTCGTTACATTAAGCGATACAGACAATCCTGTAAAAAAGCGCACAGCTGTAAACATTTGCCACGACTGAGAAAAAGCTCCTATAATATTCAAAACAGTCGTAGAAACCTGACTCATGTAGATAACCTTTTTTCTTCCGAAAGCATCCCCGAAAAACCCAGCAACTGCCGATCCAATCATAAATCCAGCCATTTGCGTTGATATGAAAAGCGAAGCAATCCACGCTTTGTCACATAAAAGACCCCATTCTGTGACTACTGTTGACGATTCAGGGTTAAATTCAATGTTGCTGCATGAATCAAACAAAGGGCAGTTTCCCTTGATGTATTCAACTTGGTCAGTGTGATTGTTTCTATTTCCTGACATAGACTCGTTGATACTAGTCATTTGATCACGTGAATTTGATATGGCCGTATCATTGCTGTCCAAGCTGGTAGTGAAGATTGTGTTGTTGTTGTCAAGGCATCTCCATCCCGGATTATAGATCCCAAAGGTCATAAAAAGTATGGACATATTTGCAGAAACCTTGGTCAAGAAATATACACACACTGCAAACACCACATGAAAAGGACCACAACCCACCACATTATGGATGATGTGTTCAGATTTACCTGCGGAAAAAAAATCGTTTTGTTGATTAGAAATTAAAGTCCAAGTAAAAGATTATTCGATGACGTATGTGACTCAAATAATCGTTTTTCTTTCTGAGACATAGTCAATTGATCTCGAATACTGTCAGTGAGAGTAATGGTGACAATGATAGTAAATTGTGAATTAGAAAAAGACTTGTAAAGAACGATAAGATAAATGCTAGATACACACGTACATACAAACATACATACATACATACATACATACATACATACATACATACATACATACATACATACATACATACATACATACATACATACATACATACATACATACATACATACATACATGCATACATACATACATACATACATACATACATACATATATACATACAAACATACATACATACATACATACATACATACATACATACATACATACATACATACATACATACATACATACATACATAAATACATACATACATACATACATACATACATATATATATACCTACATACATACCTACATACATACATACATACATACATACATACATACATACATACATACATACATACATACATACATACATACATACATACATACATACATACATACATACAGACAGACAGACAGACAGACAGACAGACAGACAGACAGACAGACAGACAGACAGACAGACAGACAGACAGACAGACAGACAGACAGACAGACAGACAGACAGACAGACAGACAGACAGACAGACAGACAGATACAACGCATACAAAACATAATCATACATA
>NC_088360.1:110083073-110110573 GCF_034508935.2 Berghia stephanieae
ATACGATGGCTTTGTTGCCGATTGCCCTCATAGTGTATAATTAGTAATTGGGATAATTCACCCGAACAAAAATGAATAATGTTAATGGTTGAAACGTTTACTTGTTGGAAAGTTAAACTATCCCAACACTGCAGTACTCTGGAAAAAACCCATATTCAAAAATTAGGTCAGATAACTCGTCCTTCAAATATAGCGAAGTCCTAGGTTTGAGACGTTTTGCCAAGATGAGGGTCGTTTAAATGGGTCGATATTTAAAGGACGAATTATCTGGCCAAATTTTTGAATATGTTTTTTTTTCCAGAGTACGGTAAAACTGTTATGGTCAGTTTGTTATCATGACAATACAACTCTCAAACAATGGTAAAATATTTTACATTACAACATACTCTGTAAAAACAAGGCCTTAACTGCCGTACATTGGAAAAACATGTATTTGAAATTTTGGCCAGAAAACTCGTCCTTCAAATATCCATGGATTTTAAACGAATCCCTTTGCAAAAATGTCTCAAACCTGGGATTCCTTGCAAGGTGCGGCCACAAACTGATTAATCAATTTATGTTATCAAACCACCTTCAATCAATATGTACATGTAGATTGAAATGCGCAATGGCAGACGATTTGGTCTGAGAGATACACAAGCGAAAAAAACAAACATATATCATTTACACACTGTGCGGCTATGTGGTCTTGTGGTATGACACTCGCTTTCGGATCGAAAGGGCCTGGGTTCGAGCCTCGTTCGGCGCATAGTTGAGTCCTTGGA
The DNA here is from genome assembly GCF_034508935.2 of Berghia stephanieae. Lineage (NCBI taxonomy): Eukaryota > Metazoa > Mollusca > Gastropoda > Nudibranchia > Aeolidiidae > Berghia > Berghia stephanieae. Next base: position 110,083,838 of record NC_088360.1, read on the forward strand.
AAAGACTCTTTACTCATATTCTCTCACCGTACTTAAGTGTAAAATGAGTACCTGGCCGTTAATAGCGTTGTCATTGTCCGAAAAATTGTAATATCGCTTAACAGGCGGCATGTCCCGTCCTACGTTAAATGTTGCTATTGACCAGGGACCCCTTGTAAAGCGCTTTGAGCACATTTAGTGGATATTGCGCTATATAAAAGCTCAATTTTTATTTTTACACACATACACACACACACACACATAGGTACACAGCTTTCAAATGCATTTTATTTTTATATTGTGCCACATATGTTGCCAGCTCCTTTCATCAATGACCTGGTACGATTTGAAATACTGTTGATTATACATATTCAATGCACTTACTATCACACCTGGGTTTCCCATACCTTTATAATTGTCGTCCTTATACTAATTGTATAGAGAGAAATAAAACAGCTTGTTTTTATTGGCTGTTTAGCGTTCATTACAGTTCTCGTGTTATCAGTTATGGAATGCAAGGTAGATAGAATATGTGGAATGTTAAGGGTTTGAACAAGCAAAACTTGAGATTTTATTTTTTTTAAACTTGAGCTTTTATATAGCGCAATATCCACTAAATTTGCTCAAAACGCTTTACAAGGGGTCCCTGGCCAACATCAACACGTAACATGTAAAACGAAACATGACGCCTGTCAGGTGATATTACAACTCTTTTCTGACAAAGACAACGCTGTTAACAGCCAAGCGCTCATTTTACAGCTGAGTACGGTGAGAGAAAGTGAGTAAAGAGCCTTTTCCAAGGCTCAACGCTGCGCCGAACGAGCCTCGAACTCAGGACCTTCCGATCCGAAAAGGAGTGCCATACCACAAGACCACGAAACAACAACTCAAAATAAAAAATTAAAAAAGGACCAATTTAAATGAACCTCGTTATAGAAAAATATTTGAGAATTGATCCCATATGGCGAGGTGAATTGCTCAAGGCTGCACAGCGCAGCGGTGGCGATCGAATTTGGTACCTTCCGGGTACGAACCAAAGATCGTACCGCTAAGCCACGCTGCCCCCCCCCCCCCCCCCCCCCTCTTTTTCCATAATACGTCAGGGTTCAGTACTTGGAACCGTTCTTTTTGTTCTGTACGTTGGCCCTCTGTCTAAAATCATCAGAAGTTTCGGTCTGTCTTACCATCAATACGCTGATGATACGCAATTGTACTGCGTCTCCAATAAGAGAAATTTAAAAGAAGTATCAGCCCATAGTAAAAATTGCATCCAAAGTCTTAAGAAGTGGATGAATGAGAACAGACTGAAGAACAGCGCTGCCAGACTAGTATTCATGAAGCTTAGGTGCGACGCTACCGGACCTCTGCTTCATGACCGGCATTGGCTGCCTGTTGAGAAAGGGATTAAATTCAAAGCTTGTGTTTTAGCTTTTAGATGTCTTGAAGGAACTGCTCCTTCCTACCTTTCGGAACTAATTGAAAGATATTAAAAACCCCGCCCCTAACGTTCGGCCAGTGATTCCACAAAACTGGTTGTCCCTCAAATTCGGAAAAATGCTGGAATGAGATCCTTTTCTCATTTCGGACCCTTTATTTGGAACCCCTTACCACAGCACAGTCGTGAAAAAAATCTTTGTCTATTTTTAAACATTCGCTTAAAACATAATATCTGTTTCGATTTTAGTAGATGGTATGAGAAGCAAGATAGGTTTGGTTTGTGTTGTGTGTTGTTTGTGTGTAAGTGTGTGTTTGTGTGCTTGTTTGTATGTGAATGATTATGTTTCAGCCAAAGTAATTTGTAATTTAAATGCTTAGAGTCTTGTGTCTCGGAGTTATAGCGCTATATAAGTTTTCAGCATTATTTCAGCATTATTATTAATACGTCAATTAATTTGTTAATTACATCTCTTCTGGTGTCTTTTTTATAAATATTTTTTACCCCTGCATGTTAAACATTTTCAAATATCACGTACTTGTAACTAAAGCAGAAAACCAACCCGGCTCCATTTAATATAGGAAGTGGTTATTCAGTATCAGATACTGAATAGTGCTTTGCCACTATAGATAGTATGCATATGACGTCACTCAGGCCTTTGTTATTGTTTTTGCCATCCGCGTTTGTGAGTTGTTCTCACTACATTGTATTAACCAGACTATAAAAGTTCATGGTTACACAGAGTTTGTGTGTTGGTCCGTTATACTTCCGGATGGCAATGTTCTGAACTCCTCGGCCAAGCGCATTCTATCTATTCAGTATCCATAAGGAACTCTTTTTCATAGAGAGAGTGAAAAGTGCGACAATCTCGGTTGAATGGAAATAAATGTTGACCTACTTCCAGATTGAACACATGCACTAACTGACAGCCCGAATCAAAGCTGTAAAAATATTTTGATCGTAATTTTTTTTAAATTTCAGCTTTTATGCAATTAACATAGTCCAAAATATCAAAATAAGAGTGGCATTCAAATCCATTTTTAAATGTCTAAATAGACATGATTAAATGTCACTAAGAGTTCAGTGACACCATGGCTTGGTGGATATAATTATAAGCTGTTTGACTCTGAGTTTAAGGTTCGAGAGTTCAAATCCCGGTAGGGGTAACTTGTTTTTTTTCCCCATTATTTTTTTAATTCCTTCTGTCTATTGATATTTTTTAAACTTTTGTTTTTATAATTTTATTTGCTTGTAATATACTTTAATGTTGATATTATACTATTGTACTTTTATTATTATTATTATTATTATTATTATTATTATTATTATTATTATTATTATTATTATTATTATTATTATTATTATTATTATTATTATTATTATTATTATTATTTCTACTTACTTACTACTATTATTATTGTTGTTGTAATCGTCATCATCACTATTATGATTATGATGATTCTTTTTTTTTTAATCAAGTAGTTGGAGTGATTTAATCAGTTATCGATTTATTACGAATATCTTTTATGTGTTATCATCTCGTTGTTGTTTTTCATTATTGTGCTCTTCTATTGTTCATTATTTTTTAAAATCTTGCTTTTTTTTCTGTTTGTCTCATTTGTTGTTGTTGTTGTTGTTGTTCTTGTTGTTGTTTGTTTGTTTGTTTGTTTTGTCATCAGGATCATTCCCCACTGTTGTCTACTTCCCATAACTTTCTCAGATATTGCCAGGTTTCGTCGGGTTTCGTAAAAGAGTAATTGCTTTTATATGAAACTCGCTGAAACCCGCTGAAAACCAGAGTCTCAGGTTCACTCCCCACTGTTTGCCTACTTTCAATAACTGTCGGATATTGCCGGGTTTCGTAAAAAAGTAATTGCTTTTATGTGAAACTCGCTGAAACCCGCCAAAAACCATAGTCTCAGGTTCACTCCCCACTGATGTACACTTCCCTGAGTTTCAGGTTCACTCCCCACTGGTGTACACTTCCCTGAGTCTCAGGTTCACTCCCCACTGTTACCTACTTCCCACAACTTTGTCGGATATTGCCGGATTTCGTAAATAAGTAATTGCTTTTATGTGAAACTCGCTGAAACCCTCCGAAAACCAGATCTCGGGTTCACTCCCCGCTGGAGTACACTTCCATGAATCTCAGGTTCACTCCCCACTGTTGTCTACTTCCCATAACTTTCTCAGATATTGCCAGGTTTCGTCGGGTTTCGTAAAAGAGTAATTGCTTTTATATGAAACTCGCTGAAACCCGCTGAAAACCAGAGTCTCAGGTTCACTCCCCACTGGTGTACACTTCCCTGAGTCTCAGGTTCACCCCCCACTGTTTGCCTACTTTCAATAACTGTCGGATATTGCCGGGTTTCGTAAATAAGTAATTGCTTTTATGTGAAACTCGCTGAAACCCTCCGAAAACCAGATTCTCGGGTTCACTCCCCACTGGAGTACACTTCCATGAATCTCAGGTTCACTCCCCACTGTTGCCTACTTCCCATAACTCTCTCGGATATTGCCAGGTTTAGTCGGGTTTCGTAAAAAAGTAATTGCTTTTATATGAAACTCGCTGAAACCCGCTGAAAACCAGAGTCTCAGGTTCACTCCCCACTGGTGTACACTTCCCTTAGTCTCAGGTTCACTCCCCATTATTTGCCTACTTTCCATAACTTTGCCCCATTTTGTTGGGATTTGGCGCATTTTGTAAACAAAAAGTAATTGCTTTTTTTTTACAAAACCCGCCGAAACCCAGTCCCAGGTTCACTCCTCACTGATGTTTACTTCCACGAATCTCAGGTTCACTCCCCACTGTTGCCTACTACCCATAACTTTCTCGGATATTTCCAGGATTATTCGGGTTTCGTAAAAAAGTAATTGCTTTTATATGAAACTAACTGAAGCCCGCCGAAAACCATAGTCTCAGGTTCACTCCCCACTGGTGTATACTTCACTGAGTCTCAGGTTCACTCCCCACGCTTTGCCGCATATTGCCGGGTATCGTAAAAAAAGTAATCCCCCCCCCCCCCATTTTTTATTGCTTTTTTACAAAACCCAGAGTCCCATGTTCACTCCCCACTGGTGTACACTTCCCTGAATCTCAGGTTCATCCCCTCCCCCCCCCCCCCCCCCTACACACACACACACACACACACACACACATACACGCTGCTGCCTACCTCCCATAACTTTGTCGGATATTGCCGGGTGTCGTCGCGTTTCGTAAAAAGTAATTGCTTTTTATTACGAAACCCAGTCCCAGGTTCACTCCCCACTGGTGTACACTTTTCTGAGTCCCAGATTCACTCCCACAGCTGTCCTCTTCCCATAACTTTGTCAGGTTTCGGGAAAAAAACCACCGTACAAAAACCACTATTCAGTGTCAGATACTGAATAGTGCAAAACCACTATTCAGTATCAGATACTGAATAGTGCTAATATATAAGCGGCAGGTAGTCGACTGTTAGTGCCAAACTCTATGAAAACGCTTTTTCACAATTTAGCCACCACGTATTTACTTTAATGACACATTCCCAGAATCAATGCGCACAAACAGTCTTTCTTCCCCAGTACTATTCGCCCATGAAACAGCAGCCCTGAAAATGTCAGAGCAACTATAAGCCCGAAAATATTATATAGTTATCTCGACCAGTTTTAAACCAATAGATAGAGATTACTTAAATACCACCCTACAACACCTAGTTGTGTCAAGCTCCATCACTTGAAGCTGCAATTAATTTGGTTTTGATTGGATTGGATTGGATATGACTTAACACAATGATCCCTAAACTTTTAAAAACGTCTTAAACCCGAGACTACTATTAATTTATTTTTAGAAAAAAAGGCGAAAAGGAAAAGACGGGGGGAAAAAAACAAACAAACCTCTTGGAACTTGAAACAGGGTACATAACTCTGTCAATATCACAGTTGATTTAGAACAAGTGGAAATTTTTATTGTTATGTCCCTTGAGAGTAAATTTATTTAATGATAAAATTCACACTCGTTTCCTGTGGGATAGATAAGCAGGGAGTTCACAGGTCAGTTGGCTAAAAAAGTAAATATAAAGTAGTCATTCAGAGCCATTTGGCTCATGGAGCCGGAGTTTATCCCGATTTCTATTGCGTGAAATGGACAATAGCATTGTTTGATAATGTACATTCTAACTATTACAACAAAATGTCTGAAGATAATGGTGATATGACAATCTTGAATGAGATGTTATGATGTCTTTGGTGTCAACAAGACTTAACAGCAGAGAAGGCAAAAAACGTGTTAAATCTTGAGAATAAAGTGAATCTAAATTGATGAAACCAGAGGGATGTAAAGAATTTTTTTTTCAAAACTTTACACATGATATAGGATTAATCGTCTCAATAATAATAATAATAATGACAATAGTAATCAATGATAGTAATAATAATATTAATAATAATAATAATAATAATAATAATAATAATAATAATAATAATAATAATAATAATAATAATAATAATAATAATAATAATAATAATAATAATGATAATGATAATAGAAATAATAACAATACTAACAATAATAAATGATTACTAGTGATAGGTTCCAATGCTTTGAATACCATGAGGCTAAGATAATGTACATGCCCCCCCCCCCCTCCCTCTCCTCCTTTTGCCGTCATTAATCCTGTATACAACGACCACCTTGCCCATTGATCTAGGGCGTCGTAATAGGCAAGTTTGTTTGTATAATATAATATTATACATAAAAATTGACATGTCTTAATGTTTCATTAAATATCAATAACATCAAATATAAGAGAATAGAAAACAGATCTGAACTATTTTGAGAATCTGTCACCTTTGTCATAATATTATCTCAAAACTATTCGAATGTGTCTCCTTTCTCAAGTGCTCTGGCAGATTATTCCACTAAAATGCAAAGGCATAACGAGAGGACTGTTTATCAAATGGGTTGTTTTGATGTTTGGAACATTAACAGTATTGATATGTCTAAAATCATATTTTCGTTTTTAGAAAGTTACTATATTTTCTAGTCACTTTATGAAGAATTTAGAATGTTTCTGTTGCCATAATTTGGATTCACTTGGTTTCAAGGGAGATAACTTTAGCCTTTGTTGGTAATTGTTTGTAACTGCCGGTATAGTCAATGTAGTTGAATTTAGTTCACCTTCTTGAATTTTTTTCATTTTCTAAGTATTTGCTCTTGAGCAGAAGTACCAAATAAGTAGACAAAAGTTGCATTTTTGATAAAGTAAACGAATGGAAAATTGTTAGTTTGAGTAGCTTGAAGAGTTGTCTTCCTATTATTTTTAACACCTTTAGTTGTTGAGAGGCCTTCCTGCATATTTCCGTGATGTTTAAGTGAAATTTTAGTAGTTAGTCAATATTAATTCCAAGTAGCCTTACATGTCATTTATAAATATATAAAAAAGCAAATCGCATAGAATTGATCCCTGTGGCGCCCTCTTTGAAATTTATTCCCACTGACTCGGAACTTCTCCAATTTTAACTTGTTGTTTTCTTTTCGATAAATAACGTTTAATTAATATTGTATATTTTTATACCACCCCATATGGAAAGTTTGGTAATTAATATGTCATTTGGCAAACATCAGGATTGCCATTCCAAATTGTTTATTGTCTAAAGCCCTTTACCAGTCCACAATTAGTTTCAAAAGTATTATCTGACACCCATGCTTTATTCTAAATGCACATAAACACCCATAAAAGATAATTTCAAAATGATCTAATAATTGTTGAAAGAGATTTTTTTCAAAACCTTTGGAAATAATCGGTAAAATACTAATCTAACAAGAACTTCCGGTGATGTGGACACGTATTGTACATCTCTCAAAATGAGATGTACAATACGTGTCCATATCACCGGAAGTTCTTTTTAATCAATTACAAACCGGAACCACTTCAACAAACAACAACAGTCAACAAACCAACTCAGTCCTGACGACGGCTAATTAGGCCTGAAACATTAATGTAGACTGTCTCAAACATTGTGGTAAATATTAAAATAATAATTAGGCAGATAAATAGATACATGGATATTTATAAACATTTGAAAGATAATTAAGATTGTTTGACTTCTACAACGTTGTTATCGAGCGTTGCTCTCATCCTGATGAGAGCAACGATTCGATAACAACGTTGTAGAAGTCAAACAATCTTAATTATCTTTCAAAAGTTCATAAATAGCTCCTTTTATCCGAAAGTTGAGCACTATTATTTCATGGTTTTTGTTTTTATAGTTTATACATGGATATTTATATAGAAGCAGAACAGCAGTTCCACAAAAGGCTACAAAGATTACACAATAGATAAATAAGACTTTATCAATTGATTGTATTGACATATTAACACACACGAACGTTCTCTTAAACACATTCTCAATCGGAAACTCGCCTGTGGTTTCCATTATCTCCAAATTACTCCAAACTTCAACACGTTATTTTTTCAAAACGTAGGGGTTAGAGCACACTTTGAAGTAACAGTACAATCTGTGTCAAATGATTTATGTTTCGTTTTATCGACAGTTTCGATGTGTTATCCTTCATAGTGTGACATATTCACATCATTGAAAAACGAAATATATAATTTATTCTTTATTTAAAGTAACGTTTAAAACTTAATATATGAACCTGACTAAAATACTAAACACGGAGTGTTTCCAGATCAAAATACTTCGTCAGCTATCATCAAGCATAGTTAAAGCACTAATACTTCACGATATGGCTTTTAAACAGCTAATGTTTTGAAAACACACACAAGAAGAAATTCCACACTAAAAGAATAAAGATTCATAAGTCTTATGATAATTGAGTTAGCTACACAAGTGTGAAGTGTTATTAACCAGCTAACTGCCGTTCTCTAGAAAAAAAAACACTTATATAAAAATTTGGCCAGAAAACTGTCCCTTCAAAGATCGATCGATTTAAATGATCCTTTTCTTGGCAAAAACTCGCAAACCTGAGATTTCGTGATGTCTTCAACGTTTCTCCAGTGTCACAGTAAAGGTTGTTCACAATTATCTTATTAAATTTTATTTTATTAAGAACTGAATTCATCTCACTCCAGTTATATTTCGGTAGGCTTAGATAAACTTTACCTTCTAATATTAGATCGTCTTTCCTTTTATAGCCTTCCATCGAATTAATTTCTAATTAGTGAATACTTTTCGTTCTACATTCTGTCACGTAGCCATTTATTATAAAAGCTGACAGGTCTAATATTCTACACTCACTTTCTCTCCACAATCTATGCCGGACGGCCAGTCGCTCTATTCCTATATATATACTGGAAGATTTTTATCTTTTGGGACTTTGTAGATATTATATCTACACCATTAAGACGCCGGAGCTTTTAACTTTGATTGTATAATCTTCAAGGATCAAACCCAAGCCCGCTGTCAAAGGACTACACAATAACTTCTTACCAATTGCCTGGAAGTGGAATTTTACGAGTCCAATCCTGTTATCAGAGGAATAGATCATCCAAGCCCATCAACTGCCTGGAAACGTAAACTTATGAACCTGACATATTATCATAAGTTACGTAAAATATTCATATCTCTATTTGTAACTGCCACGATCACTGTTTATCTCTTTTAATTAAATTTCATCATTATTTTTATTTCATTGTAAACAAATCGTTAATTGTTTTTCATTTATAGTAACTAGTAAATTCTGGGGCCTCATTCTACATAGATCTTTATGCATAGTCGAGTAGCTCTTTACTCACTTGAGACCATGACATTTTGGAGGGGACACATATAAAGAATTGAATTTATTTAATTACTTATATCTATTTCATCTAACTTTAAAGTTTAAATTGTAAAACTCTTAATTGCCCCACTTGATCATATTTTAATTGAACTCCCTATTTACAGGATTAATTTTTTTTTTCTTTTTCATTTCTTCATTTAAATGGAATAGCAATTTATCCATTCATTCTTTCATTCAAATTGAATAGCATTTTATTGATTCATTCCTTCATTCATTTATTCATTTATAAATTATTCATTCATTCATTTATTTATTCATTCATTCATTTATCCATTCATTCGTTTATTCACTCATTTATCCAATCATTCATACATTAATTCCTCCCTTCATTCTTTCATTCATACATTATCCATTCATTCATTCATCTATTCACTCAGTTTTTCATTCATTCATTCATTCCTTGTCCACTTTGTTATTATATCACTCATTTCATTTTGTTGTTTGCCTCACTCATGAATTGTTTTCAATATGTTTACATTCCATAACGATTCATTCACCTATCATCCAATCACTCAGTGTTGTGAACACATTTTGTAACTATTGTAAATCTTACGATATTTTATTGTTTTGTATTTCAGACATCACTGTTAAACACTCTTCAATGCCTAATTACAATTGTTGAACAACCATTGAACAAGAGAGAGGTCCCAGCCACGAACTGAGTTGGTAAATATATCCTTCATTATTCTCTTTTACATGAGTTGGGCATCACATAGTAACTATAGACATCGTGATTTGTTTTGCATAGGGATTTGTTTTAAATGCATTTTTGGCATATTACTGTTACCGAAAACCACTTATATATTATGTTCTGAAAAGTGAGTCTTTAAAAACTAAATAATAATAAAAGGAGTCTACTAGCCGTCGTGTTATATTTAGTGATAGATAACTTGGGATTATTTTGGCATCCTATTATTGTTATCACACTCTAGTATATTAGCGTCATTGCGAATAATTGTACACAAACTAACGACGAGTCACACACATTGGTGATACATTTTTCGTAGTAACATAGTTACTACACGCGAGTACACGCGATTGACACATTGTTATTGACTCAAGTCATAATAACTCCGCATTGTATTGACACATTGCTTTATAAGATATAACGATAAAAGGCATCAAATTCAACATACATAATAAGTTGAAATAAGAGAGAGAGATTTCTAAAAATAGAACAGTTCATTCCAGTAAGTGTAAATAAATAAAACAGTCAGTAACAGTATCCTGTCAATATAATATATATAAAACATCGTAACTAATTTATTGCAACATGGAAGCATATAAAAGATACTTAAGTCTTGCAAAGGACTTAGAAATACCCCAGGAAAGAATATTTTCATGGTGCGAAGAGAAAGTAAAAGAAGAAAAAGAACATGAAGAAAGAATTCGTAGAGAAGAAAATGAAGAAAGAATTCGTAGAGAAGAAAATGAAGAAAGAATTCGTAGAGAAGAAAATGAAGAAAGAATTCGTAGAGAAGAAAATGAAGAAAGAATACGTAGAGAAGAACGAGAAGAAAGAGTCCAAGAACGGGAACTAAAAAGACAAATAGCTTTAGCAGAAGAAGAAACCAAAAGGACCCAAATGATGCTGGAAATTGAAAAAACAAAAACCGGTCATGAAAGAAAACATAATAATAGTGATGAATTTTTCGTGAAACTTCCACGCATGCCAACATACGATGAACGCTCAGACTGTTTAGAATCCTTCTTACACCGATTCGAAGTTCAGGCTAAAGGTTATCGTTGGCCAGAAAGCAAATGGGCCACAGCCTTGATTAACTGCTTATCTGGAGAACCGCTAAAAGTTTTCTATACCTTAACAACTGAAGATGCAGATGACTATGGAAAAATTAAAGACGCTCTACTAAAAAGATTTAGATTAACGGAAGATGGTTACCAGGAAAGGTTTCACACTGCAAAACCGGAAAGTGGAGAAGACTTTAATACATTCGTGAACCGAATTACTCAATTTCTAAATCGGTGGCTTGAGTTGGCAAACGTAAAACAAGACGACTTTGCAGGCCTTTACTATCTCACGCTGAAGAATCGAATCTATCAAGCTTGCAACCCAGATTTAGTCGCATTCTTTAAAGAGAGAAAGCCAGAAAACTTGGACAAATTAAAAATCTACGCAGAAAACTTTAACAGCGCACATCCATTGACACCCCTTAGCAGAACATTGAAGGAACCATACTACGCTGCTGCTGCTCAGAGTCCAGGTACACCTAAAGTTCAGTACTCAAATAGAACGAGCCGATCAATCACTCGGAACACGCAAGTGAAACAGGATGACCATAGTAACAAACCATGGAACAAACAGTTCAATAGAGACCATAGCCGACCCTATCAAAACAAAACAAGAAATAGCACTGACAATATTACTGAGTATAAGAAAACCAACAAACCTATAATTAAATGTCAATATTGTGGAATGAAAGGCCACACAGCAGACAAATGTTACAAAATCGTGGGATATCCGAAAGAAACTGCAAATGCATCACTCCAAACCAGTGTAAATAATCAGACACGAGTAATGTCAGGAGAAAATATAAATGTGTATTGCGTGAAAGGTATGTCACTTTTAACACAAACTCACAAATCAGGATCTCTATTTTTTTGTGAAGGCAAAGCTAATGGAACTGATTGCAAAATATTGAGAGACACAGGATGCAGTACAGTAGGAATAAAAGCATCTTTGATCAATGACGAAGACAAAACTGGAAAAACGGTACAATGCATCACATTCAGTGGCACAGTCGAAACCTTTGAAACAGCTAACGTGTACATAGAAACCCCATACTATCCAGGAATAGTGGAATGCTGTATACTTCCCAATCCCGTCGCTGATGTTATTGTTGGCAATATAAAAGGTCTTAAAGACAACCCAACAGATGTAAAAGAATGGTCATTAACCCAAGAAACAGCTTGTCTAGCAGAAACAAGAAAGATGACTAAGACAACAGAGAAGCCAATGACTATTTCTCTAGAACCACAACAATTTGACAGGAACACGTTCATCGAAGAACAGAAAAAGGACCCGACTTTAACATCATATTTCAATATCGCAAACAAAGGGACGAAATCAAAAGTTGAATACATCATTGAAAAAGATATTCTGTTCATGTTACATAGGAAAAGAAACAAAATAGCTAAACAACTGGTCACGCCGAGTATTTACAGAAACAAAATCCTTGGAATAGCGCACGATTCAATAACTTCTGGACATCTTGGGAGCTCTTCCACATTGAAGAGAATATCTGAGAATTTCACATGGCCTGGAATTACTAAAGACGTCCGAGAATATGTGAAATCGTGTGACACATGCCAAAGAAGAGTCGCAAAAGGCAGAATACCGAGATTGCCATTAGAGACAACGCCAGTTATTGAAAAAGTTTTTCAAAAAGTTGCAATCGACATTATAGGCCCTTTAACAAAATCAGATAGAAACCATACACACATACTAACACTAGTCGATTACGCAACCAGGTGGCCAGAAGCGATAGCATTGAAATCAACTACATCGGATCACATAGCTGAAGCATTGATGACAATTTTTACTAGAATAGGCATACCAAATGAGATACTGTCGGACAATGGACCCCAATTTACATCACATATGATGCATAAAACCATGAAACTCATGGGAATCCAACACTCATTCACAACTCCCTACCACCCCCAAGCAAATGGTCTTTGTGAAAGATTTAATGGCACTCTAAAGAATATGTTAAGAAAAGTGTCAGCAGAAAAACCAGATGATTGGGACAGATACTTACCAGCAATCCTATTTGCATATAGAGAAATACCCCAAGAATCTACAGGCTACTCCCCATTTGAGTTGATGTATGGACGATCACCTCGCGGCCCGATCAATATAGTAGCCGACATTTGTAAAGGGAATGAGGAGGACAATAACGAAATTATGTTTGCTTACGAATATGTAAGAAACCTGAAAGACAGAATAGAGGACACATGTTAGCTAGCACAGGAATCCGTCACTAAAAAAGCAGAGAAATACAAGGAATACTCCGATCGAAAAAGCAAGTCAAGAAAATTTGAGATTGGTGACAAAGTACTAATACTCTTACCCGATGACTCGAGTAAACTTTTAGCTACATGGAAAGGACCATTCAAGGTATTAGCAGTACGATCTGGTGTTAATTACGAGATTCAAATTAACAACACAACAAAGACATTCCATGCAAACATGCTAAAAAAATATTTCGATAGAGACAGATTATCACAACCAATATTTAACCATGTTGAAGCTGCAAATGTAGGATTAATCATCGAAACTCACAGCGATGATGTCGAACTACAACACACCCCACAACACGGTAACTCTAAAAATAGTACAATTAATGACGTCACAATCAATCCTCAACTAAACGAATGTCAGAAACGAGAAATCAGGTCATTATTAGAAAAGTACCAGTCAGTCTTTACAGACGCACCCGGACATACAACATTAGTGGAACACGACATAAAGTTAACCACATCTACCCCTATCAACGTGAAAAACTATCCTATTCCATTTCACGCACGAGAACAAGTTGAAAAGGAAGTTAAGGATATGCTAGATACAGGAATAGTTAGATATTCTTCAAGCCCATACTCATCACCAATAGTAGTAGTGAAAAGAAAGACGGATCGATAAGGCTATGTATCGACTTTCGCAAATTAAATGAAGCAACAGTGTTTGATGCAGAACCAATACCAAATCAAGAGAATTTATTTGCTGCCTTATCTCAAGCAAAATACATGACAAAATGTGATCTTTCTAGAGGTTACTGGCAGATTCCACTGAAAGAATCATGTAAGAAATACACAGCATTTCAATCACCATTAGGATTGTTAGAATTTAACTATATGCCATTTGGATTATCGACAGCCGCATCGACATTCCAAAGAATGATGCTTATGTTATTAAAAGACATCCCGTCTACACTCTCATACTTCGACGACGCATGTATTTTCTCAAACTCATGGACTGATCACATGACAACCTTAGAATTAGTGCTTGAAGCATTAAAACGTAATTCTTTAACAACAAAACCGTCAAAAACAAGCATTGCATTTTACGAAATTGATTTTCTCGGTCATACCTTTGGTCATGGGACCCGAGACAGAAAAACAAACAAAAATCGCACAATTGCAACCACCTAAGACAAAAAAAGAAGTACGCAAAGTACTTGGGCTCCTAATTTTTTACAGGAAATACATTTACAACTTCGCGCACATCGCGACACCGCTAACAAATCTGACAAAGAATGGGTCAGCGAACAAAATTGTTTGGACAGAAGCGTGTCAGAATAGCTTTAACCAATTAAAGGCATTACTCTGTTCAGAACCAATTCTTAAATTACCCGACATATCAAAAGAATTTGTTGTAAGAACTGACGCGTCTGATAAGGGCATCGCAGGTGTACTATTACAGGAACATGAGGGAACTCTGATGCCTTGCTTATATGCAAGCAGAAAATTATTGGACAGAGAATCACGATACTCTGTAATAGAGCGTGAAGGACTGGCCATCGTCTTTGCTTAAAAACATTCAGCAGATATCTACTGCTAAAAGAGTTTGTGGTCAAAACGGACCATAAACCACTCACGTACATAAGAAATAACAAAATGAATAATAGTAGAGTACTAAGGTGGAGTCTATTTTTGCAAAATTACACTTTCAGTATCTCTCACATACCAGGCTGTGAAAATATTCACGCCGACCTACTTTCTCGATTAGTATAAACACGTGAGAAGGGTATAACTTAACCTCCCATGCATAATGTTAGTTACCTCGCAAACTATGCCAAATCAGAACGCACAATTTCGATAATTTTTTTGTAAACATGATGACCCAACTTAATGTAACATTGAGTATTGTTTGGATATATATACCATACCCATTCATGATTTGGGAAATCTTCTCTTTATCTATCATTGTTATGAATTTTCACTCATTTATGATTAATAATTGAAATGTCAATATTTCATTTACATTTTCATTCATTTCATTTAGTAAATTACCTTCATATCATCGACTTAAATCATGCTTCATTGCCATCACTATTTTTTATCACAATGATTTGTAATCACATTGCCATCATGTTGTTCATCACAATGATTTGTAATCACAATCTTTCATTGTTATTGTCACCCATTCATATACCTATAATATAAACATTTCCATGTCTAGTTAATAAATAATTTAATTGTAGCACAAATCATAACAATGGATTAATGCTAGAGTATCATGATAGTAAATTTACTTCCGTTTGTAAAATCTATCTTTCCCATAATGGTTAAAGAGTATATTTTAAACGTGGGTGGGGGGTGTCACAGTAAAGGTTGTTCACAATTATCTTATTAAATTTTATTTTATTAAGAACTGAATTCATCTCACTCCAGTTATATTTCGGTAGGCTTAGATAAACTTTACCTTCTAATATTAGATCGTCTTTCCTTTTATAGCCTTCCATCGAATTAATTTCTAATTAGTGAATACTTTTCGTTCTACATTCTGTCACGTAGCCATTTATTATAAAAGCTGACAGGTCTAATATTCTACACTCACTTTCTCTCCACAATCTATGCCGGACGGCCAGTCGCTCTATTCCTATATATATACTGGAAGATTTTTATCTTTTGGGACTTTGTAGATATTATATCTACACCATTAAGACGCCGGAGCTTTTAACTTTGATTGTATAATCTTCAAGGATCAAACCCAAGCCCGCTGTCAAAGGACTACACAATAACTTCTTACCAATTGCCTGGAAGTGGAATTTTACGAGTCCAATCCTGTTATCAGAGGAATAGATCATCCAAGCCCATCAACTGCCTGGAAACGTAAACTTATGAACCTGACATATTATCATAAGTTACGTAAAATATTCATATCTCTATTTGTAACTGCCACGATCACTGTTTATCTCTTTTAATTAAATTTCATCATTATTTTTATTTCATTGTAAACAAATCGTTAATTGTTTTTCATTTATAGTAACTAGTAAATTCTGGGGCCTCATTCTACATAGATCTTTATGCATAGTCGAGTAGCTCTTTACTCACTTGAGACCATGACATCCAGGTTTGAGAGTTTTTGCCAAGACGAGGGTCATTTAAATCGACCGACATTTGAAGGACAAATTTTCTGGCCAAATTTGTAAATAGGCTACGTGTCTTTTTAGATTAGGGCACGTTATCTGGTTAATACGATGACTTTGTCGTTGATTGCCTTATCATGTATCATTAGTAATTGGGATAATTCACTCGCTCTAATATTGGATGACGTTAATGGTTAAAAGTCACGTTTGCTTGTTGGAAAGTTAAACTGTTATGACTTTTTTGTTATAATGACAATACACATTCGGTTATCAACCTTCAATCCATATGTGCATGTAGTTTGAAAGGCACTATGGCAGACGATTTAACCAAGCTTGATCTGGGAGATACACATGCGAATAAGCAAAAATAACTAAACATAACATATGCATACACAAATACATTCACACATACACAGATTGCAATAGCTTTTAATGCATTGCATTTTTATATAATGCCACATGTGTCGCCTGTTTATTTCGTCCATGACCTGGTACGCTTTGAAATACTGTTATTTACACAGATTCAGTGTTTTTATTACACCTGGGTTGCCCATACTTTTTAATAGCCGTGCTTAGACTATTTTTATAGAGATAATAAAAACAGCTTGTTCGTTCATTACAGTTCTCGTGTTATCAATTATGGAATGCTAGGTAGATAGAAGATGTGGGATGTAAGGCTTTGAACAAACAAAACAACATGAGCTTTAAAAAAAACCATGAGCTTTTATATAGCGTAATATCCACTAAATATGCGCAAAGCACTTTACAAGTAGTCCCTGACCTTGCAACACGTAACATGTAAAACGAAACATGGCGCCTTTTAGGCGATATTACAACTTTTTTTCTGACAAAGACAACGCAGTTAACGACCAGGTACTAATTTTACACCTCAGTACGATGAGAAAATGTGAGTAGAAAGCCTTCTCCAAGAACTCAACTATACGCCGAGCGAGGCTCGAACCCAGGACCATCCGATCCGTAAACGAGTGTCATAGCACAAGACCACATAGTGGCACAATTTAAAAAAAAAACGAAAAGAAAAAATGATCAATGTAAATGAACCTCGTTATGGCGAAAAACCTGAGATCTGAGCCTTGGGGAAACTTTTCTCTCGGGTCTATTCAAGAGAAGAATGGAATAACCCAGGCGTCATCTGCAGTGCAGCGCCGCAAATTGAGCAAGTGGGAGGTGACTTGCTCAAGGCCACACAGCGTAGCCGGGGGTGATCGAACTCGGGACCTTCAAAGCTGTCCCCTCCTTTTTCGAGAATACGGCAATAATTGGTTAATTACATCTCTTCGTTAGTCTTTTTTATAAATATTTTTAACCAACCGCATGTAAAACATTTCCAACTATCACGTATTTGTAACTAAAGCAGAAAACAAACCCAGCTCCATTTAATATAAAGGCGGCAGGTAGTCGACTGTTAGTGCCAAACTCTATGAAAACGCTTTTTCACAATTTAGCCATTACGTATTTACTTTAATGACACATTCCAGAATCAATGCGCACAAACAGTCGGTCATCCCCAGTACCATTCGCGCACGGAACAGCATCCCTGAAAATGTCAGAGCAACCGATAACCCGAAAATATTCTATAAATAGAAACAAGATGACGTCACTCTGTTCTTTGTTATTTCTTTTTGCCTTCCGCGATTATTTGTAATTCTCAATAAACTGTATTAACCAGACTATAAACTTTAAAGGTTACACAAAGTTTTGTGTGTTGGTCCGCTGAACTTCCGAATGGCAATGTTGTGAGCTTCTTAGCCAGGCGCATACTATCTATAGTTATCTCGACCAGTTTAAAACCAATAGATAGATATTACACATTGCAAAATGGCTTCTCCTTGTTTCAATGTCGATGCAATAAAAGCCATCACTTATTGCAGGTCAAGACAGTGTGCTTTGGTTGACAGAGCAGGGAAGCACAGCTTCATTTAAAGTGTGCAAATTGAATTCGGGGTCATATCGGGAAATCCCCCAAATTATTTATTTGGCATTTTCTCCAATAAAGTGACTATCTATAACCATGCTCGGCAGATCTTTTTTTAAAGCTTGAATTTAACACCTCCCAATCTTAGGTAGCTTGAATATGATGGGGTTTTTAGTCCCTTGGAGTGTGGCTAGTAATTTATGCCGGTTAAAAAAAATGTATGTTAAAGGCTCGATAGCAATATTGATGACCTATCACTTTCCTTGTATCGCCGAGGACCATTTGAAGTATTGTTGACATTATCTTTTTTAGGAACGAATGAAGGAATACCTTTGATCTACCCCTCAGAGTAAGATTCTTAGATATTTTGTGACCAACAAGTTTTAAAAGAGTTTATTTTGCAATCAAACGTCATCTCTAGAGATAGTGACCGATTTCTAAAACATTTGCGTTATCATCAAAACACACCACTTGGAATTCCATATATTATTTATATTGGGTTTGTATTCATATGCAAAAAAAGACTATTTAATTTCAGCTGGTTAATCAGCTGTCTTTCCCATTTTTAGTTCTGACAATAAAATGTGCGAAAACATTGTGCATTGTTGAGTAATCATTTTATTCAACGGGTCAGAACATTATTCAATGATTCTGTTTGTTTCTTAAAATTACAAGCGTTTTCCAAGATTATGGGTAGAAAAATATACGATTCTTACATTCTTGCTTTTTTGCCGGATATGTTCCCATCCTCTACACGAGCTTGCGAGTGCGCGTTGGGAGCAAAGTTTGAATTCCAAAACGCAAGAGTGTAAGAAATCAATTATTCTACCCCTCAATCAATTCCGATTTCGTCATCTTTGAATAAAAGGCAAGTTCAAAACACTTAATAACATTATTTCTTTTAAAAGAATCACATTTTAGTGAAAAATATGACGTCACAAATTATTATTGAAAACATTATATCATTACGCGTTACTATTTCGGGAGAGGGCTGGATTAATATACGATTCTTACACTCTTGCTTTGTTTTTGGAATCCCGGACCACGCTGGAACCCAGCAACTTCCGATCCGAAAGCGAGTTTCATACAACTACACCGCGCATAGCCGCACATGTTGGTTCGCTACTTGTTATAATATTTTTAAAACTCTCTCGAGTTGATATGAATGGAAAATTGAACATGTTTGGGCGATTTTAAAACTTAGTGAACTCGAGTGAGTTCACTGAGCACTGCATTTTTTAACGTGAAAATAGTTCATAATGATGATATGCATCGGGGTAAAATACTCACCTAAACTGCCTGCCAGGTCAAATGTAAAAAGGTAGTTCGTTCAGAGGCATTAGGCCTATGAAATTTATCCCGGTTTCTTTCATGTGAAACGGGCAATAGCGATTGCTCGGCATCCTTTAGACAGGACGCTAGTCTATAGCAGTCTAACTGACCCAGCAAACCAGTCACTGCTGGGTGGACAAGAAGTTAAAAAAAAAAAAGATCTTGGCCCTTAGGATCAATGGTCGCAACTCACAAATAACGTGTAACCTTTAAGATTTATAGTGACTCAACTGAGAACTAATCACCCAATTGGCGGTGTGAAACTAATAATAATAATAATAATAATAATAATAATAATAATAATAATAATAATAATAATAATAATAAGCCAATGACGTCAACCTCATCTTATTGTATGTATATTTGGCAAATTGGGTTTCTTGTAACACTAAGGCTCCGAATCGATTTGACCAATCGTCACGAAATTTTGCATAGTGCTTACAGTTGACATCAAAATTGTTTGCGTGAAATTATGAACTTGATTAGACATCGCGATGATTTAATAGAAAAATCAAATTTGTGTCATTAAATAAATCCCATCTAAAACAGACCCCGTCAACTTTATCACGTGGTTTGTGTGTCAACCTTCCAGTTAGCGAGTATGACAATGAGATGGGAGTACTTGCGTTGAATCTTATACTGGCTAGTGATTCCTCTCATTAATTAATGTATTATTACGAATACAATCAATATCTTGAAATTTACATCAACCATTTCCCTCTCTTAACACTGGAAAACAATTCTACGATTAGTGAGCGAAATATATAAGATATTAAATGCTGAAAATATCTCTCAGGTACCCAAATAAAAATGACCGTGGCGTTCTCTTACGAAGTCAATCCATGCATTGTCTATTAAGACAATAGAAATTGAGTTTCAATTCTATTCAACAATTGGATCATAAAGTTTGAGTCTATTAACTCATCATAATGTTAATTGATGCACGTTTAATCTACATAATGCAGTCTAGACATATTATCAAAGCTATTCAAAATTTTATGATAAAGCATGGAATGAATGAGAGATGGTCGCAACATGTCATACATATAAATGATGCATTTTAAAGCTTCAACGTTTTTGATAGATTCCTCGCAATGTGTGCATTTTTATCATTCTGTCAAACATTTGTGATCCAACCAACGTATGCACACAATATTTGACGATCTGATAGTTGTTTTTTGTGGGGGTTTTTCTTTTTTAATAACAGCACATTCTAATGCACAATATCATACAATTGTTATTGAGCATTTCCATAACAAAGAAGAAACCATAACACAAGAAAATAAATATATACCGCTTTCAACCATTTCCGCCGTTTATTAAGTTAGGACGTCGATTCGTTATTATTACTACTTATATTATGATATGGGATAAGAACAATTACCAATGAAGTTATCATTTTAATAACTACGATATCAATCTGAGAGAGGCAGAGGACATATCGTCGTAGAGGCATATGGCAGGCAGCATTCATACCAGCTCAGGCCACGGATAAGTATGTGAGTAAGTATATTATCATTATGTCGATGGCTCAGTGCTGTGGAAACTTTTGATAGTATCAGGAATAGGGTGAGTTAAAAATCTAATGCTATTTATTCCTTTAATAAAAATGTTGCTGTTTGAGGTTCGAAGAAATAAAAGACGATAGGAAATGTTAACAACGACATTCTCATTTCTCTCATTCTTCTTTAGTGTCTCATTCATCGTGTTTTGTTGAGAAAGGGAAAAAGCAGAAACATCCACATTGTCTGTCTTCGTTGAATAAATTAAATATTCCATTTAATTTCTTGATTATATTAAACAAAGGTTTATGATAGTTAAAATCTCGGAAACAGAACATCCATTGGTAAAAAGAAATTAAGATAACATGTTATCTTTGATGGATAAAAGTCGACGGCCTCTCCTGGAGAACTTAATACGTTTATGAAGGGGGTGATCGACACTTTCTCCAGTTCACCAAAATATCTTGAACCATTCTTCTACATTTTGAAATCGGGTTAGTAGAACTCCTAGACTTATTAAGTAAGCTGTCGATTTTCTTAATGTCACAAATTTTAATGAAATTGTCTCTCTATTTATTTCTCTCTCTATCTCTATCTCACTATCTCCCTCTCTCTCTCTCTCTGTCTATCTCTCTCTTCTCACTATCTCCCTCTCTCTCTCTCTCTGTCTATCTCTCTCTTTCTCTCCCTCTCTCTCTCTCTCGCCCTTTCTCTCATTCCCTTGCAGGCACACACACCCACACTCACACACACACACACACACACACACACATTGTTTCCTATAATGTTTTAACTATAAATCCTCTCTCACTATCTCTCTCTCTCTCTCTGCCAATCTCTCTCTTTCTATCCCTCCCTCTCTCTCTCTCTCTCTCTCTTTCTCTCTCTCTCTCTCTCGTCCTTTCTCTCATTCCCTTGCAGACATACCCACCCACATGCACACCCACACACACATAAACACACACACACACACACACACACACACACACATTGTTTCCTATAATGTTTTAACTATAAATCCTCTCTCGCTATCTCTCTCTCTCTGACTATCTCTCTCTTTCTCTCTCACTCTCTCTCGCCCTTTCTCTCATTCCCTTGCAGGCACACACACCCACACTCACACATACACACACACATTGTTTCCTATAATGTTTTAACTATAAATCCTCTCTCTCACTCTCTCTCTCTCTATCTGCCTATCTCTCTCTTTCTCTCACTCTCTCTCGCCCTTTCTCTCATTCCCTTGCAGGCACACACACCCACATTCACTCACACACACACACACAGACACACACACAGATTGTTTCCTATAACGTTTTAACTATAAATCCTCTCTCACTATCTCTCTCTCTGCATATCTCTCTCTTTCTCTCTCTCTCTCTCTCTCGCCCTTTCTCTCATTCCCTTGCAGGCACACACATCCACACTCTCTCTCTCTCTCACACACACACACACACACCCACATTTTCGAGCTCTTATATAGAGCAATATCCACTAAATGTGCTCAAAAAGCTTTACACGGGGTCCCTGGTCAACAGCAACATATAACATGTAGGACGAGACATGACGCCTGTTAGGCCTCTCTCTCTCTCTCTCTCGCCCTTTCTCTCATTCCCTTGCAGTCACACACATACACACACTCACACATACATACACACACATTGTTTCCTATAATGTTTTAACTATAAATTCAATGTAATATAGCACGTTTCCTATTCTTGAATACCTGAAGAAAGAGAAAGGATAAACGTCGTTTACTTTGTCTTGTATCTTTTATAAGAGTCGTTTTCACTCCCTTTATTTTATTATACACAATGAAAATGTTGCTGCTAGACGCTCGAAGAAACAAATAACAATTTGTACACTTAGAAAATGTCCAAAGACGCTCTACAAGATTGCTCACTTAACTAGTGTCATACCGGAAAGGATTACTGGTTTTGAAACTTCAGAATTTTAAGTATCGAAGGCGACGGGGGAATTTATCCAGCTTCATAGACTAGTTCATGCTATAGATGATGTTGATTAAAAAGATTTTTCACTTATTCAAGAATAACGTCTGATCGATGTGATTTTAAAAACATATTTAGTACTAGATGCAATTCATCCAGTTGCCAACATTCATTTATTTCAAGAAAAGTAAGAACTTGGAATATTCTATATTACAAGAAAAACTGCTGGAGCTATAACTGCTTTCAAAAATGCTCTTTAAGATATATTTTTCATTGTTAAAGATAATTTGTTATGAAAGTTAATATGTCTGTGAGTGTCATCGAGATCGATGAAATCTTTCATTTCATTTTAAAAAAATAAATTTTTCTATGTCTAATCTCATATTGCACGCATCTCTTTCTCAGTCACCGTTATGCTTTTGATTCATATTAGTCAACAATGTCAGTTTGATGTATCTTTACAGAGTCTTTAAAGGCAAATTGGTCTATTTGATCTTTATTTGGCATCGTATTATGATATTATATATTGAGGCAGACCAATAACATGCACAATATTCACACAATATTAACCCTCTCCTTTACGATCCTTTTCTGTAATTTCCCAACAGAAAAAAATTGATTTTTAAAACTCAAACAAGCTCTCAACAATGAATGTTATGTTCTTATTAGTAAAACAAAGATTATTTTTCAAAGTTTGTGATGTATAAAATAAATCTGAATAAGAAAAAAATTACATTGTGTCGTAACAAATGTGACGATTTTGCTGCAGGTGGTAAGGAGAGGGTTAAAAAGTGAATTGAAGCACCTTGAGAACCACCAAGAGTTAAGATCAGAAACAAATCTTGCAGGCCTACAGTCCCAAATGCAGGGAATCTGAAAATAGAAATTGGATTAAAAAGTCTGATGTCACGTCACCCAGCAACGGCGGCCATCGTGGTTCTAAACAAAGAAAATCTGTACTTTTTATTCTTCATGCTGGCTAGAACTTTTCAAATGTCTTGTCATCAGAATGTGTAAAAGTCAAAAGATGATCTGATTTATAATGGTTTGTTTTCCTTCTGGATACGCTTTAATGCTCGTCGGAGAAATATTTCATAAGGGCGTCCGTCATTGTTCCGTTAGTAAGTCAAGGATAGATTGTGTGCGCTTGGTTAAGAAACTCACAACATTGCCATCCGGATGTATAACGGACCAACACACAAATCTATGTGTAACCATGAACTTTTATAGTCTGGTTCATACAGTTTATTGAGAAGTACTCATAAACGTGGATGGCAAAAAAACAATAACAAAGACCTGCCTGACGTCAACTTCGAACTATCTATAGATGGAATCAAGAGGACGTCACGCAGGTCTTTGTTATTGTTTTTTTTTTTGCCATCCGCGTTTGTGAGTGATTCTCGCTAAACTGTATTAACCAGAATATAAAAATTCAAGGTTACACAGAGTTTTGTGTGCTGGTCCGTTATACTTCCGGATGGCAATGTTGTGAGTTTCTTAGCCAAGCGCACACTATCTTTAGATTGTTTATAGTCTGGTTAATACAGTTTAGTGAGAATTACTCACAAACATGGATGGCAAACAAACAATAACAAATAACTAACGTCATCTTCGTTCTATCTATCTTATCTACATCTAATTGAAAACAAAACACACAACAACGTTTAATCTCATCTTTAAGTTTCAACTTACCTGTGATCTCCATATTATTATTATCTCGAATGTGTTTTCGTTTTAGTCCTGATCTGAAAAAGGGTTTATATGGTTTAAACAACAATACATTTCTATATATAATTATATTTATACAATGTCAACTATTGTAATCCTATGCTACAACGATATTATATACTACTTAAGTCACGGGAATTTGCGTGAAAAATGGAGGCGAAAGTTTAGGTCGGTTTATAGTAGTCTTTTAGAGCCATTCGGCCCATGGAGCCGGGGTTAATCTCGGTTTCTATAGCGTGAACCTGACAATACAAATTGTTTGTTATCCTTTGGATAGGACGCTAGTCTATCGCAAAGTACTTTCTGCCAGATCTAACAGATCTGGCTACCCAATCACTGTTGGGTGAACAGGGGATCAGAAAAAATATCGACTGAAACCGTGATCAATCACTCTCCCTTTGTGTGTGAAGCGAATGCTCTACCAACTGAGCGATCGGGACCCCAATCGTTTTATAGAGAGTGTACAAAATAAATAAGAATCGGAGACTTAGAGATCGGAGACTTTGGCGACTATGCGGTCTAGTGGTATGACACTCGCTTTCGGATCGGAAGGTCCTGGGTTCGAGCCTCGCTCGGCGCATAGTTGAGTCCTTGGAAAAGACTCTTTACTCACATTCTCTTACCGTACTCAGGTGTAAAATGAGTACCTGGCCGTTAACAGCGTTATCTCTGCCCGAAAAAAATGTAATATCGCCTAACAGGCGTCATGTCTCGTTCTACATGTTATGTGTTGCTGTTGGTCAGGAACCCCTTGTAAAGCGCTTTGAGCAGGTTTAGTGGATATTGCGTTATATAAAAAAAGCTCAAGACTTAGATTATGTTTGTCATGAAATTAATATTGGGGCATGAACTATGGTGTCTAAGCTTTAAGTTCATCACTGATTAACTAAAAAGTCATACAAAACGTAACTTAATACTGTTAGTGCTTAGATTTCCAATGTTTAAGCAACTTCATAGAAAATATTTTAAATTATTAATGACACACAAAATACTTAACTTTTAGAATATTTAATGCCTAGGAATTAAGGTTAATTTTCAGAATATGGCGATTAAAATTTATATTCGGCTATAGTGGTTATACAAAAAATAAAACTGTAGTATTGTGATCGGAAAATTAGAGCATGATTATCAATAAGATAAAATTGGTGTGTTGAAGGGTGCCTATGCTAAGTTTATCACTGAATAGCTGAAAATCATACAATTGTGACCTAAGTGCTTTTAGTGTTAAGGTCATCACTTTGAAGCAACATCATAGAAAACCTTTTCATTAATTAATAACACAGTAATTATCTTTTTGAAATATTTAATGCCTCGAAACTAAAGTTAATTTTAAGAAAACGAGGTGAGAGGTTGGAATTGTTTATAGAGAGAATAGAAAAAAATATCGTTGCCTTGAGTTAATAAACTTGGGATTGAATATGGCAACAGTGTTGATATTGGTATTGATGACGGTAACAGTGTTGATGTTGATATTGATGGTGGTAACCGTGTTGGTAGCGTCAATATACTCATTTTACACTACTTGGGTGAGAGAATGTGAGTAAAGATTTTTTTCCCAGGGACTCAACTATGCGCTGAACAAGGCCGTAACCGAGAACTTTCCGATCTTAAAGCGAATATCATATCACAAGACTCCATAACGCACAACTCTTATTAATTACACGTTTGATTGTTTTAAAACCGTTTATTAAATTAAAGTAACATGCTCACCCTATCCTCTACAATATTATCTAGGTGTGTTCACTAACGGAGGTTGAACCAACTACCTCTCTCTCTCTCACTCTCTCTCTCTCTCTCCTCTCTCTCTCCTCTCTCTCTCTCTCCCTCTCCCTCTCTGTCTCTCTTTCTCTCTCTCTCTATTTATGTATCTATCTATCTAGCTATATATCTATCTGTCTATCTATTTGTCTATCTATCTATCTATTTTTTTATCCCTATATCCCTTTGCTTACTAAGTTATGATATTGTGAGCCGTGAGAC
>NC_088360.1:110115573-110130573 GCF_034508935.2 Berghia stephanieae
GAAAGTAAAAAAATAAATCAGGAAATAAAGTTAAATTATTATTTTTTTAATCATTTGTATTAAAACCAAAAAAAAAAAAAAACTCGATCTTTTGTATAACGCAATATACACTAAACATACTCAATTCGATTTACAATGTGTCCCCAGTCATCAGCTTCACTTAACAGGTAGGAAGATACATGACCACAGATAGGGGATATTACAATTTTTTCAGAAACAGACAAAGCTGTTAACGGCCATGTACTCATTTTACACATGAGTTCAGTGAGAGGATGTGAGTAAATATTATTTCCCAAGGACAATTGTTTGCTGAACAAGGCTCGATCCCAGATCCTTCCTGTCCGAAAACGAATGTCACACCACAAGGCCACATAACCTCACTTATGTTATTAAATTACATTATTAATTGTTTTAAAACCGTTGTGATTCTCATTCTATTAAAATCGATTAACATGTTCATCCCATCTACTCCTCTATTACTTAGGTGTGTTTACTTACGAAAGTTGAGCCATCCACTCTTCTTTCTGTCTATCTTTCTCTCTCTCTCTCTCTCTCTCTCTCTCTCTCTCTCTCTTCCTCTCTCTCTCTCTGTGCCTATCTATCTCTATCCCTCGATGCTTATCACATTTTGATATTGTGAGCCATGAGACATCTATCTAAGGTTCCTTGTTATTTTACAGACCCTATTTGTCTAGCAACAGTGATGATATTGGTATTGATTATGGCAACTGTGTTGATATTAGTGTTGAGGATAGAAAGAATCCAAAAGCGAATGTCATACCACAAGACGCCATAACGCATACATCGTATTAATTACACGTTTGATTGTTTTAAAACCCTTGTATATCTCATTCTATTAAATAGACATATTCATCCCATCTTCTCCAATATTATTTAGGTGTGTTCACTAACGGAGGTTGAACCACCTACTCTCTCTCTCTCTATCTCTCTCTCTATATCTCTCTCTCACTCTCTCTCTCCCTCTCTCTTTCTGTCTTTATCTATCTATCTATCAATCTATCTATCTATCTATCTATCTATCTATCTATCTATCTATCTATCTGTCTTTCTATCTATCTATCTATCTATCTATCTATCTATCTATCTGTCTATATATCTATCTATTTATTCTCTCTCTCTCTCTCTCTCTCTCTCTCTCTCTCTCTCTCTCTCTCTTTGCTTACTAAGTTTTGATATTGTGAGCCGTAAGACTTCATTCTAAGTTCCTTTTTTTATTTTACAGGCACAGTTTAATTTGTCTTTTTGTCTTATGACAATTCATGTATCATGCACGCTCTAACATCAACCAGTATCGAATTGCAATATTGGTACTGATGATGGCAAAAGTGTTAAAATTGATGACAACACTGATAATATGGGTTTGAATATAGCAACAGTGTTGATATTGGTATTGATGACTGTAACAGTGTTGATGTTGTTATTAATGGTCGATACAGTGATGATAGTGGTATTGATTATGGCATCAGTTATATCCTTTTTGATGTAAACAAAATAATATATTGAGATAATAATAAATACTAAAGTACTGCTATTAATATTGAGCATTGTATGTATCAAAAATAAAAAATAAATTAGCTTTTTTAAGACGCAGTATCAAATAAACGTGTTCATAGCTCTTTACAAGACGTGTCTGGCCAACAGCAACACTTAAGAAGTAGGACGGGACATGAGGCCGACATTTCAAATGTTTTTAGACAGAGAGCACGCTGTTTATGGCCAGGTTCTTATTTTACAGATGCATTCGGTGAGAGAATGTGAGTAAAGATTATTTTCCAAGGATTCAACTATGCGATGAACAGATCTCGAACCCAGAACCTTCCGATCCGAAAACCAGTGTCATACCACAAGAACACATCGCCACACAAGTCATATTAAATTACATGTTTAATTGATTAAAACCGTTGTGATTCCCATTCTATTCAAATAGATTATCATGTTCATCCCATCTATTCCTCTATTCCGTAGGTGTGTTCATACAACAGTATTGCTATTGATATTGAGTATTGAATTCTGGGGTAACCATTGATTGTAGTGTCCGTGCCATTAAGAGTACCATAAAAGAAAGAATACAATTGATTGATACTTAGAGTCTGTTAGTCACACATCGATAGGAGAAAGAAACAACAAAGATTAGACCTTTGAGTAAATATAGTTAAAGTATTTTTCTCCGTCTTTTACAGGCACTGTTAAATTTGTTATTTTGTCTTATGACAATTCATGTGTCTTGTATGTGTCACAGTAAAGGTTGTTCACAATTATCTTATTAAATTTCATTTTATTAAGAACTGAATTCATCTCACTCCAGTTATATTTCGGTAGGCTCAGATAAACTTTACCTTCTAATATTAGATCGTCTTTCCTTTTATAGCCGTCCCTCGAATTAATTTCTAATTAGTGAATACTTTTCGTTCTACATTCTGTCACGTAGCCACTTATTATACAAGCTGATAGGTCTAACATTCTACACTCACTTCTCTCTATAATCTATGCCGGACGCCCAGCAGCCCCATTCCTCATATACATTTGAAGATTTTTATCTTTTGGTGCTTTGTGGATATTTTATCTCTACCATCAAGACGCCGGAGCTTTTACCTTTGACTGTGTAATCCTCAACTCTTTAAGGATCAAACCTGAGCCCGCTGTCGAAGAAATATCTAAATAACACCTTCCCAACTGCCTGGAAGTGGAACATTACAAGCCTGAGCCCGTTGTCGGAGGAATATATAATCCACGCCTTTCAACTGCTTGCAAACGTAACCTTACGAACCTGACATTATATCATCATAAGTTACGTAATATATTCACATTTCTATTTGTAACTACCACAATCACTATTCATCTCTTTAAATTAAATTTCATCTTTCTTTTTATTTCATCTAAAACAAATCGATAATTGTTTTTCATTTATCGTAACTAGTAAATTCTGGGGCCTCATTCTACATATCTTTATGCATAGTCGAGTAGCTCTTTACTCACTTGAGACCATTACAGTACGCTCTAACATCAACCAGTATCGAATTTCAGTATTGGCAAAAGTGTTGAAATTGATGACAACAGTGATAATATTGGTATTGAATATGGCAACAGTGTTGATATTGGTATTGGTGACAGTAACAGTGTTGATGTTGATATTGATGGTGGTAACAGTGTTGATGTTGATATTGATGGTAGCAACAGTGTTGATAGTGGTTTTGATTATGGCAAGTGTTAATATCCGTTTCGATGGAAATTAAATAATAGATATAGATACTAATAAATAGAAACGTATTGCTATTGATTTTGAGTATTGAATTCTGGGGTAACGATAGAGAGTAGTGTCGGTGCCATTTAGCGTACCATAAAAGAGAGAATATAATTGATTGATACTTACCCGCTGTCTGTCACACATGGATCGGAGAAAGAAACAACAAAGGTTAGACCTTTCAGTAAATATAGTTGAAGTATTTTGCTTTACATGAATTGCATAATTAGACCAAAAAAAACTTGATATGTTTTTTAGTGGAATATACAATAATCGTGCTCAAATCGCTATATAAGGTGTCCCCAGTCATCAACTTCACTGAATGAGTAGGAAGAGAAATGACGCCAGTTAGGAGTTATTACAATGTCGAACACAGACAAATCTGTTAAAGGCCAGATACCCATTTTACACCTGAATTGGGTGAGAGATTGTGACTAAAGGCTTTTTACAAAGGACTCAAATATGCGCTGAACGAGGCTCGAAATTATGACCTTCCGATCCGAAAACGAATGTCATACCATATTGCCCCATAACGCACAAGTCGTATTAATTACATGTTTAAATGTTTTAAAATCGCTGTGTAGAACCACCTACTCTCTCTCTCTCTCTCTCTCTCTCTCTCTATCTATCTCTCTCTTTCTCTCTCTCTATCTCTCTCTTTCTCTCTCTCTATTTCTTTCTTGCTCTATCACTATCTCATTATCTATCTATCTATCTTTATATATATATATATATATATATATATATATATATATATATATATATATAATATCCATCTATCCCTCTAGCTATCTATCCATCTATCTATCTTTCTTTCTCTGTATCTATATATCGTTCTATATATCTATCCAGCTCTATCTAGCTCTCTCTATATCTATCTATATCTATCTCTCTACATATCCATCTGTCTATCTATCTATCTATCTATCTATCTATCTATCTATCTATCTATCTATCAATTTGTCTACCTATCTATATATCAATATCTCTATCTCCATCTATTTATCTGTCTATCTATCTATCTAACTATATATCTATATATCTATTTATTTATTAATCTCTATCTCTAATTACTTACTTTGATATTGTGACCCTTCAGACATCATTCTAATTTTTTTTTTTTTTTACAGGCACTGTTTAATTTGTCTTTTTGTCTAATGACAGTTCATGTATCTTGTATTCTCTGAACCAACCCGTATCGAATTGCAATATTGGTACTGATGATGGCAAAAGTGTTGAAATTGATGACAACAGTGATAATATTGGTATTGAATATAGCAACAGTGTTGATATTGGCATTGATGACGGTAACATTGTTGATGTTGATATTTATGGTGGTAACAGTGTTGATAGTGGTATTGATTATGGCATGTGTTAATATCGTTTTTGGTGGAAATAAAATAAAAGAGAGAGATAATAATAAATGCAACATTATTGATATTGATAAAGAGTATTTAATTCAGTGGTAACCATAGACAGTTATGTCGATGCCATTAAGCGTACCATAAAGAAAGAATATAATTAATTGATTAATAATTACAATCTGTTAATCGCACATGGATAGGAGAAAGAAACAACAAAGATTAGAACTTTGAGTAAATATAGTTAAAGTATTTTGCTTTGCATAATTTTGTCTAATGACAATTAATGTATCTCGTATGCTCTAACACCAAAGCGTATCGAATTGCAATATTGGTACTGATGATGGCAAAAGTGTTGAAATTGATGACAACACGGATAATATTGGTATTGAATATAGCAACAGTGTTGATATTGGTATTGATGACGGTAACAGTGTTGATGTTGATATTAATGGTGGTGGTGGTAACAGTGTTGATAGTGGTATTGATTATGGCAGGTGTTAATATCGTTTTCGATGGAAACAAAATAATAGATATAGATAATAATGAATACAACAGAATTGCTATTGATATTGAGTATTTAATTCTGGGGTAACCATAGATAGTATTATCGGTGCCATTAAGCGTACCATAAAGAAAGAATATAATTGATTGATACTTACCGGCTGTTAGTTACACATGGTTAGGAGAAAGAAACAACAAAGATTAGACCTTTGAGTTAATGTAGTTAAAGTATTTTTCTGAGTAACGATTGTATAAAAACACAAAACACGTGATCTGTTGTATAGCAGAATATACACTAAACGTGATCAAAGCGTTTTACAGCGTGTCCCCAGTCACCGGCTTCACTGAACGAGTAGGACGAGACATGAAGACAGTTAGGGGTATTTACAATATTTTCCGACAGAAACAAATCTGTTAGCGTCAAGATACTCCTTTTACACTTGAGATGGGTGAGAGAATGTGAGTAGATATTTTTGCAATGTCCCAACTATGCGCTGAACGGGGCTGGACCCCAGGACCTTCTGATTCAAAAGCGAATGCTATAAAACAAGACCCCATAACGCACAAATCGTATTAATTACATGTTTGATTGTTTTCAACCCGTTGTGTATCTCATTCTATTAAATTAAATTAACATGTCTATCCCACCGCCTCAATATTATTTAGGTGTGGTCACTTACAGAAGTTAAACTACCTAGTCTCTCTCTCTCTCTCTCTCTCTCTCTCTCTCTCTCTCTCTCTCTCTCTCTCTCTCTAACTATCTATCTATCTACCCATTTATCTATCTATCTATCTATCTATCTATCTATCTTTCTGTCTATTTATCTATATCTCTCTTTTCTTCCTAAATTTTGATATTGTGAGCCGTGAGACATCATTCCAATGTGCATTTTTTGCATTTACAGGCCCAGTTTAATTTGCCTTTTTGTCTTATGATAATTTAGGTATCTTGTACGCTCTATCTCCAACCCTCATCGTATTGCAGATGATGGCAAAAGTGTTGAAATTGATGACAACAGTGATAAAATTGGGATTGAATATGGCAACAGTGTTGATATTGGTATTGATGACGGTAACAATGTTGATGTTGATATTGATGGTGGTAACCGTGTTGGTAGCGTCAATATACTCATTTTACACTACTTGGGTGAGAGAATAGGAGTAAAGATTTTTTCCCAGGGACTCAACTATGCGCTGAACAAGGCCGTAACCGAGAACTTTCCGATCTTAAAGCGAATATCATATCACAAGACTCCAAAACGCACAATTCTTATTAATTACACGTTTGATTGTTTTAAAACCGTTGTGTATCTCATTCCATTAAATTAAAGTAACATGCTCACCCTATCTTCAACAATATTATCTAGGTGTGTTCACTAACGGAGGTTGAACCACCTACTCTCTCTCTCTCTCTCTCTCTCTCTCTCTCTCTCTCTCTCTCTCTCTCTCTCGCTCTCCTTCTCTGTCTCTCTTTCTCTCTATATATCTATCTATCTATCTATCTATCTATCTATCTATCTATCTATCTATCTATCTATCTATCTATATATCTCGCTATATATCTATCTGTCTATCTATTTGTCTATTTATCTATCTATCTATTTATTTATACCTATATTAGTCCTTTCAGTAAATATAGTTAAAGTATTTTTCTTTACATCAATTGTATAAAAACACACAAATATTGACATGTTGTATGGCGGAATATACACTAAACGTGCTCAAATCGCTATATAAGGTGTCCCCAGTCATCAACTTCACAGAATGAGTAGGAAGGATGTAGACTGACTCCAACATTGTGGTGAATATTTAAATTATATATATATATATATATATATATATATATATATATATATATATATATATATATATATATATATATATATATATATGTATATATATATATATATATATATATATATATGTATATATATACATAAATATATATATATTTATATATGTCCATGTATCTATCTATCTTTATATCTATCCATCCATCTATCTATCTATCTATCTATTTATCTATTTATCTATATCTCTCTTTGCTTTCTAAATTTTCATATTGTGAGCCATGACCCATCATTCCAACGTGCTTTTATTTCTTTTACAGTCCCTGTTTAATTTGTCTTTTTGTCGTATGACAATTCGTGTATCTTGTACGTTCTAACATCAAGCCGTATTTGAATATGGCAACAATATTGATATTGGTATTGATGACTCTAAGAGTGTTGAGGTTGATATTGATGGTGGTAACACTGTTGATTGTGGTATTGATGGTAGCAACAGTGTTGATCGTGGTTTTGATTATGGCAAGTGTTAATATCGATTTTGATGGAAACAAAATAATAGATGAAGATAACAATAAATATAACAGTATTGCCATTGACATTGAGTATTGAATTCTTGGGCAACTATAGATAGTAATGTCGTTGCCATTAAGCGTACCATACAATAAAGAATATAATTGACCGATACTTACACGCTGTTAGTCACACATGGATAGGATAAAGAAACAACAAAGATTAGTCCTTTCAGTAAATATAGTTAAAGTATTTTTCTTTACATCAATTGTATAAAAACACACAAAAAGTTGACCTGTTGTATAGCGGAATATACACTAAACGTGCTCATATCGCTATATAAGGTGTCCCCAGTAATCAACTTTACAGAAAGAGTAGGAAGGATGTAGACTGACTCCAACATTGTGGTAAATATTAAAATTATATATATATATATATGTCCACATATCTATCTCTCTTTCTATCTATCCAACCATCTATACATGGTGTCGAAACTGAACTCATATCGATTCCAAGTATGGTAAATTCTTCCTTATATTTCTCCGTTCTGGCTTTCAGCCATCGATGGGCCCATACTATGTCTGCAGTGCTTCTATTTTTTCTAAACCCACTTTGTGAATGTGAAAGATATTCCTCTACCTTTTCTCTAATTCTGTTGAGCGTGATTGTGCTTAAAACATTTCTTAGTGTGGACAATAAAACGATTGGTCGCAAATTTTCTAAAGGGCCTTTTTTTTATTTGGTTTGTTTAGCAGAATGAGTTTGCCACTTCCATGATTGAGAACTTGTTTTGTCTTAAATATCCTATTATACATATCAGCTAGTATTCGCATGCCTTCGTCGTCAAGACATTTTGGTTCTTCTGGTCTAACACCATCTAGACCTGGCGATCTGTTGTTATTGAGCTTTTGTATAGCTTCACTTATTTCTTGAGGCGTTATAGGCGTTTCAAGCTCTGAATTGGTAGACTCGAATGGTTCCACTTCTTGAATACCCTTGTATTTCCCAGTCTAGTACACGCTTATAGTGTTTATAATTTCTTAATCATTACATAAGGTCTTATTACATTTATCTTTGATTGACTTACTTGACTTAGATGCCTTTCGCGTCTCGACCGAAAGATCGGGTCGCCTTGGCTGTTTCCAGTATTTCCTGTGTGAGGTGTCTCCAATATTGCCGGTCCGCTGCTAGGGTTCTCAGATTTTCAAGGTCCCTTCCGTTATGAGACTAATGCTTTGTCCACGTGTTGTGAGGTTTTTGTTTAGGATCACAGGGAGTGTTGTGATCGGTCTTTCTCTGAAAAGGTTCCCGTGTTTTTGGAAATATCCCGACATGGCTTGGTTAGCTGGTATGTTTTTGTCCCTGCGTAGTATGTGACCGAAAAGTTGCCATCGTTGTTGTAAAATGTCAAAGGAGATTGGTCTTTCTTTTGTGATCTTATAGAGTGATTCATTTGAGATATTTTTTGGGTATTTGATGTCCAGTACCCTTCTTAGCTGTGTGCGATGGAAGGCATCCAGATGTTCTTCTTCGGATTTTGTCAACGCTCAAGTGCCGCAGTTATACAGAAGTACCGGTTTTACAAGAGCACGGTACAGTTTCAGTTTGGTATTTCTCTTTATTTTGTCACCTCTGATCCATACATTGGTGAGTTTACTGAGTGCGGCGTTTGATAGCTGTTTTCTTCTTTGTACATCCTCGGTGCCTCCAATTAGTGAGCCGACTTTCTTGTTCTTTTCCATTCCTCTTTGTTCCTCGATATTGTTGTAAATTCGGTTTTATTGGCATTGACTTGGAGGTTATATTTCATGAGGGTATTTTGTATGATGTCTATATTTGCTGGTGTTGATCCAATAAAATCGACATCGTCTGCATAGGCGATGTCTCTAGGGATTGCATTCTCAATATGAGTCGTTGGTTTTGGAATGACTTTTCAAACTTCTTTCAGAGCGTGTTCTATGTATTTTGTGAACAGAATCGGGCTCAGACTATCTCTTTGGGGGGTCCCGATGTTACTTTCGAACTGCGTCTGTTTTGTGGCCCCGTATATCCTTGGTTGTATCTTTGTGTTGCTGAGGAGAAATCGGATTATTCCGAGCTCGTCTTCGTCTACTATGTCTGTTAATATCTCCAAAAGTTTTCCTCTTATAATCTTTGATTATAAGTCTACAATGTGTGTTTCTGTCGTTTGATTGTATTCGCCGTTTTGAACATTTTCATACTGTCACTCGTACTATATATTTCTGTCATAATCTCGTCTATTGTCTTTTTGTGACTATCTATTGACTGAGATTAAATTTTATGCATAATTTCATTTCTTTGTCTCTTCATTTTATTCTCTGCAGCCGTATTTGAGCAGCCGTACATATATATATATATATATATACAGATATATATATACAGAGAGAGAGAGAGAGAGAGAGAGAGAGAGAGAGAGAGAGAGAGAGAGAGAGCGACAATGAGATGAAGAAATGAGTTGGAATGTAAACCAAGATCAAAGTTATATAAATCAAGCATAGGATAGAGGGATGGGAAAGGGTGGTGGGGTGTTATTAAAGAATACACTTTCTGCTCTCTCTCTCTCTCTCTCTCTCTCTCTCTCTCTCTCTCTCCCTCTCTCTCCCTCTCTCTCTCTCTCGCTCTCTTTCTCTCTTTCTTTCTATTTTTCTCTTGCACCCTCGATATAATTTTTATTTTAAAAAATATCTTAACGGGACGGGTATGGGGTCAATGATAACACTATCGCAGTCTAGCATTCTTTAATAAAACCTCTTCCTCCCCCCCCCCCTCCCTCCCTCCGTCACCCTATCTTGTGATTGATCTATATAGTTTTGATCTTTGTTTACATTTCATCTCATTACTTTATCTCTCTCTCTCTCTCTCTCTCTCTCTCTCTCTCTCTCTCTCTCTCTTTATCTATATATCTATCTCTCCGTCCCTTGCACACACACACACACACACACACATACTTACGCACACACAAACATATTTTTACCTATAATGTTCTAACTATAATGCCAATATAATATAACATTTTTTTTCTTGTGTATCTAAAGAAGGCCGAAGGACGAACCGTCAATTACTTTGTGTGGTAGTTTTTTATAAGAGTCCTTTTTACTCCCTTTCTGTTACAATAGAGTTTATTGATTCATTGAAACACGTCTAGATTTCGATAACTGCAACATTCCCCAGGAGAAAAAGTGGCACTAGTTCTTCACCAACCATTGAAGCCATTCGGCCATGCAATTCAAGTGGATAACGACGCCTTTAGTACAGAGTCTACAATAGAAGAGGACCTCCCTCGACTCATTTGTTTCCACTGGGTATTGTGTGTTTTTGTTACTTTGATATTTTAATAGCACTGTTTATCTCTTTTCATAACCTACATAAGTTTTGGTATTCACAAAAATGTATTAAAGTTTAAAAGAGCAATAAATCAATAACATGTACAGTAAAATAAACGAGTAAAAATGACAATTATAAATATCACAACACAGACTTTGTTTATTTATATTTCATTCACTAGTAAAAAGCCCGCAATTTCGCGGGGAAAGAACTTTTTTCATTCGATATTGTACCCACCATCATTTAATGAGGGAAGATTAGTAAACAACGTTGTCTGTGTAACTTGGTAATCCTCTGTTAATTTTTCTGTGTGGCCCAACATGAAGTGTAAGCCACTATAGTCTCTGACCCGTGATACAGCAACATACAGTTGTCCGTGTGTGAAAACAGGTTGTGGTAAGAAAATCAACTGCGAAAATAAACCTGAAGTAGCAGTTGTGAGCAGAGTTGAAAGACGATCCTGAGAACTTACCTTAGAGTATAGTAGTACAGTACTCTGATGATCATATTTTGATTGTTGATTGGTAAAATTGAGAGTTTGCTCATAATTCAAAACTAAGTAATTTACACTGATCTAACTTACATGAAAAAAATGGGTGTTTTGAACACTTTAATCCTGAGGTCAAATGAAAATCTGAAGCAGACTTGAACAGTATCAAGTATTTCATCATAATATGTATACTTTTGGTTTGTTCGGGCTAGAAGCTAGACAGATAAAATTGACAGTTTGCCGATAACGTGTAACTAAATATTTCCCAGGGCAATAATTATCACATCGATGGCATAAAAACGACAGTAATATTAGCAGTAATATTAGTTGATGTTATTAATCGGTGAAAATTATTTAAAATTTCTGTAAATCCGAATAGCTTAGTGTGATCAAGTGAATAATATCATTATGAAGCCACGATTTGCTTAAAAAAGCCAATCGGACAGCTCCTCGCTCAGGAATTTCTGTAATTGATGTTTATACTGGACAGATAAAGTTGAGGGTGTGGCCATTAGTTAAACCTGGGTATTATCCACCCGAAACCATCACGTTGAAAGCATCAAAGGGGAAATAATAATACTTGATGTCATAAATAGATGAAAACTGTTGAAAACCTAGTGTAGATCTTTATTCCTTAAAGTAATTAAGTGAATACATTAAAAGCCAAACTGACAACTTTCTACAGTGTCAAAATTGGTTGTTTTTTAGAGTGTTAGTGTCGTCGGTACATATTTTATGATATCTGTTTGACTCAACAAACTTTCACACTGACTTTAAATTTTAAAAAGAAATCAAGTTATCTGTTTATCGATCTGTAAAAAATACATTTCTAAAATTCAAATCTTTTAGTAGAGTTGTGCGCCATATAATTTTTTTAATTGACTTATTGAAATGGCGCAATGTTCTCCATAAGCTATATTTTTTAAAGAAAGGATATAATAAATAATTGGCTTGAGATTGCCACTCATAATCGCATGCCAGTTCAAATTGGTTCGATTCGTTCTTCCGTTACGTCGCTCTATATTTGCCATTCATTCATTCATCTGTAAGGCCTTTTATATATTAACTGAGGCAATATATTTAACAATATATATATATATATATATATATATATATATATATATATATATATATATATATAGGGTCTAGTGGTATCACACTCGCTTTCGGATCGGAGGTCCTGGGTTCGAGCCTCGCGCTCGGCGCATAGTTGAATACGGAAAAGGCTCTTTACTCACATTCTCTCACCGTACTCAGGTTTAGAATGAGTACCTGGCCGTAAACAGCGTTGTCTTTGTCCAAAAAAATTGTAATATCGCCTAACAGGCGTCATGTCCCGTCGTACATGTTAAACGTAGCTGTTGGCCAGGGACCCCTTGTAAAGCACTTTGAGTACATTTAGTGGGTATTGCTCTATATAAAGCTCAATATATATATATATATATATATATATATAATATATATATATATATATATATATATATATATATATATATATATATATATATTCCTTTTAGCAGCTCCCAACAATATCCAGATTTTTTGATTATTTTTATTTCATTTTAAAAACCAACACATGTTAGATTGTCGTCTTTACCAACGTTAAGTTGCAATTGATTCTGCCAGGCTTTTGAGAAGCATCAAATCACGTGATGTGATCTCTGATATCATCTATCATTGGTGATTATTTTCAAAGGATTTTACATTAAATGGCACATACTCCGATTACCTAAACACTTCAAAGTTTCATAGTTGTAAACAGACGAATGCATGAAAACTCTTAGGCTTATTTTTAAATGGATGAACATCTGATTACACAATATGTTGTGCAGAATGTTTGTTTAGCATCAGATTTATATAGTCGGATATAGAAGTTCAATGATCGTGTTTTTTTTTAAGATCCTAAATTTGTCTTTCCCACTAATTCATGACAGTTGCTGTTTTAAAGTTGTGTGAATTCGACCAATTCCTTTCTGATAAGGGCCGTCCTTTCGTGTTCACGATGTATTGTTACCTCAAAAGGTTGCGTTCAATATAGAGATAGTAATGATCAATAGTTTTCTTCTATTTCATATCTATTGATATTTAATGATATGAAGGTCTAAAGTAAAATATACGATTCTTTCATTTCTTTCGATTTATTAAACGAGATATTTGTATCATGCCCAATAACACTACGAGCTTGCGAGTATGTGTTATTGCACGATAAAATTATAACCAGTTTAATAAATACAAAGAAATGAAAGAATACGGTTTTTCCACCTCTTCCAGTAAGATTCATAGTTATTTCGTGACTATATGTATGGTAGATCTAGTAGCACTTTGATTCGCCATAATCAATAGTATTCTCCAATTCTTGAATGACAATTTGACCTAAAAACTAAAAACGTTGGATTTGTATTCATGCGCACCGACATATTATCTATTTTAATTGCCATTCAGCTTCCTTTTACACCTTATTTCCCACCAATAAAATGTGCGATAATATTCTGCAGTCTATGAACACATTATTTATTCAACGCATTCAAAGCATTATTCAACGATTACCTATTTAATAGGAAATGATAGGGTTTTCCAAAAATAAATAAAGGGGGGGGGGGTCGTGGTGGGACACTATGTCTTATGATTGACATACTTTAATTTACATTTTAATTTCAGTCAGCTTGCCAATACAAATTATATCGGATTCGGATCATAGAATTTCCATACATAACCTCCCCCCCCCCACCTCCCCCCCCCCCCCCCCCCACCCCCTTTTCCTACAATGTTTTGTAAATTAACCGTGCGTAAAAATGATAACATTTTTTTTAATTGGAGGAAAAATACTTTTACAATACGATAAGTAAAATGTATGTGAAGGTATTCTTTTCATGAAATTCAAAGCCTTTAAAAATAGAAATGTGGGTCACTCGTCGGCTTATAGGGGAGGCCTTGTAATCGGGTAGCTGTGAATATTAAATAGGCAGTCCTGGACCAATTCATGGGAGGTCCTTTGGCAATGCCGAATCTCCACCAGCCACCCATGATAGGGTTACATCACCACTGCCTTGTGGGTAGATCTTGGCAGACCAAAGTCAAAGGGAGCACATCCTAACACAAAAGCAGGACAACAGCGGAACCTCTCGACCTAAAGGCTCAAATAGCCCGGACAGGCGTAACTGCCAAACCCGAAAATGGAGCGACACGCAAACACCTCCACAAATCAAACCATTTCCATTCTACCCAGACAGCGAATTTGATTCTAGGACAAATTAGTTTTACACCATAGAAAGTTATTGTTACCATCAATGCGCTTTCAGAAATGTCTATCAGCAATGCTAGTGTAAGGTAAGTTTCCTTCTTTTTGTCTCCACTCCAATCCGTTTTCTGTCATTATTCATGACAAGACATTTTGTTGAGATATTTCATTTGAGGTAGGAAGACAAATGTGTACAGTCCCATTATTCTAGTCTTTGTCAAGGATCCAAGTCCATCCAGGCCTTTTAGCGATAAGAGATGTGCTTCAGAGCCATTAGGTCCGTGGAGCCTATGGCGTGAAACGGA
Source organism: Berghia stephanieae (assembly GCF_034508935.2). Classification (NCBI taxonomy): domain Eukaryota; kingdom Metazoa; phylum Mollusca; class Gastropoda; order Nudibranchia; family Aeolidiidae; genus Berghia; species Berghia stephanieae. The sequence continues at coordinate 110,130,379 of NC_088360.1, forward strand.
TAATAGCGATTAACTGCAATCCTTTGGATAGGACGCAAGTCTATCGTAAAGTTAGGTAGACAGGGGGGTCAGAATAAAAAATCTCGACTGCACCCGGGATCGATCTCGGTCCCTTTGAATGAGAAGTGCTGTATTCATCTTGCGATATAATTTATATACTCAAATATACACGAGAATTGCTAAAGGTCAACACAA
>NC_088360.1:110135573-110138073 GCF_034508935.2 Berghia stephanieae
GTCAGTCTTGTCTTAAGATCATCACAGAATCTAGATATTTTAATGAAAGAAATAAACTTCATGAATATTTTCACCAAAAAGATTTTAACTGTGCAACTCCCCGTCTGTGGAATTCTCTTAGTTTTAGAACAAAATCTGTTCAAAGTGCTCTAATATTTAAGAAGATACTTACGACTGATTTATTTTACATGGTATTTTGTGATTATAATATATATAGGTTACCTTTTGAATCATTAGGTGACATAACTAATTTAGTTATATGAGATATAAAAGAGCGAGGATGGATGATCTTTATTGACCACCAGCATATGTAAATAAAATAAGACGCCTTTACTAAGAAACCATACGATGGTTTACAAAAGGTATGTATTCAGACAGCTGGAAAGGAGGAGGGGAAAGAGGGATACACTTCCATTGAGAGTTTAACCAGGTTTTTGACATTACACATTTGTTCCCAATTCCAGAACCTTATAATGCTACTATTCTATGCAATTATTGCCCACAGGTGGCCAGGCGTCGGTCATACAAACTCGGAGGGAGCTGGACAAAACAATCAGTTTGGACTAGACTTTAAGGACGCCCATGAATGGGTTAGTCGGAATAAATAGTTATAAATTCATACTTATAGAGACAACGTGGTTCATGCCGGATTCCGTCACCATCCTGATCACTAATCAAACACAACACAATGACACATTTATTTGTGTCGTACATATTGCAGGTCTTAATTTTGGCCAGACAGTTGATGTTTTTAAATATTTGTCTTTGAGAAGGCTGGGATATTAAAGGCGTCAGCAACAGTCCCAGCGCCACGAAATGAGCTAGGGCATGGTGGCTTGCTCAAGACTATATAGTATGGCACAATTCGAACTCGATACCTTCTGGATACGTAACAAGGACCACGCCCCTGTGTGAGGCAGCCGCCTTGAGCGGAAAAAGATGATAAGCTGTTAGCCCATTTATCGCTCCACTTTGTTTCATATTACATACACCCATTGCTTCATATTACATACACACATTGCTTCATATTACATACACCCATTGCTTCATATTACATACACCCATTGCTTCATATTACATACACACATTGCTTCATATTACATACACCCATTGCTTCATATTACATACACCCATTGCTTGATATTACATACACACATTGCTTCATATTTCATACACACATTGCTTCATATTACATACATCCATTACTTCATATTACATACACCCATTGCTTCATATTACATACATCCAATTCTTTACATTATGTACATCTATTACTTCATATTACATACACCCATAGCTTCATATTGCATATACCCATTACTTCATATTACATGAATCTATTTCATCATATTACATACATCCATTACTTCATATTACATACACCCATTAATTTATATTACATACACCCATTACTTCATATTGCATACAGCCATTACTTCATATTACATACATCCATTACTTCATATTACATACACCCATTACTTCATAATACATACACCCATTGCTTTACATTACATACATCCATAGCTTAATTTTACATAATTCCAGTACTTCATATTACATCCACAGCTTCATAATACATACATTCGTAGCCACATATCACATACTTCCATAGTCACATATTACATACATCCATAGCCACATATCAAATACATCCATAGCATCATAATGCATACATCCATAGACACATACTACATGCATCCATCGCCACATATCACATACATCCATAGCTTCATAATAAAACATCCATAGCCACATATCACATACATCCATAGCCTCATACTACATACATCCATAGCCTCATACTACATACATCCATAGCCACATATTACATACATCCATAGCTTCATACTACATACATCCATAACCACATACTACATACATCCATAGCCACATACTACATACATCCATAGCCACATATCACATACATTCATAGCCTCATACTACATACATCCATAGTCACATACTACATACATCCATAGCCACATACTACATACATCCATAGCCACATACTATATACATCTATAGCCACATACTAAATACATTCATAGCCACATGCTACATACATCCATAGCCACAGATCACATACATCCATAGCCACATACTACATACATCCATAGCCACATACTAAATACATCCATAGCCACATACTAAATACATCCATACCACACTACATACATCCATAGCCGCATACTACATACATCCATAGCCACATATCACATACATCCATAGCCACATACTACTTAATCCATAGCCTCATACTACATACATCCATAGCCACATACTAAATACATTCATAGCCACATGCTACATACATCCATAGCCACAGATCACATACATCCATAGCCACATATCACATACATCCATAGCCACATACTACTTACATCCATAGCCACATACTACATACATCCATAGCACATACTAAATACATCCATAGCCACATACTAATACATCCCATATCCACACACTACATACATCCATAGCCCATACTACATACATC
>NC_088360.1:110143073-110145573 GCF_034508935.2 Berghia stephanieae
CATTCCAGAACGAGGACTTTCATGTCGTGGCAGACAGCGGCATCATTGATAACCGTCATGTCGCTCATCACATAGTGCTGTATGGATGTCCCGACTGTAAGTTGATATTTGTAACATGTCATCATCATCATCATCATCATCATCATCATCATCATCATCATCATCATCATCATCATCATCATCATCATCACATCATCATTGATAACCATAACATTGTACATGGGACAGCGTGGCTCAGCGGTATGGTCTTTGCTTCGTACTCAAAAGGTACCGAGTTCGATCACCCGCCGCGTTGTGTGGCCTTGAGCAAGGTACCTCGCCCTAACTCAGTTTGCGGCGCTGCTCTGCGGCTGAAGCCTGGGTTATTCCAGTCTTCCCTTGAAATAGACCCTAAAGACGAATTTCCCATGGGGATGAATAAAGGGAATTTTATTTTTATTTTTATTTATTTTATTACATGATTTCTTACAGTTTTGGATGTCCCAATCGTAAATTAACATTTGTAAGAAATGCAACGTATAGATTTATGCAGTCTTTATCTATAATATTACAATGGACGCTCAATAGCTCAGTTTGAAAGCGCATGCTGTGCACGCCAAGGGAGACAATTCAATCTTTGGTCCAGTCAACGTATTGGTGAAAGGGGAAGTAGCTGGCTCAGTTAGATCTGGTGGAAAGTACCTAAAAAGGTAACAAGCAATTGTTATCGTCTATTTACTGCTTAGAAAACTGAGATAAACTCTGGATCCACATGCCGTACGTATAACTATAATACACACCAGTTCTACCCGCCAGATCATTCGAGAAAACACATAGAATTATATTAAGCAACCCAAAATAGTAGCCGGTTAGAGAAAATCGAGTGAGGACTTGCCGTCTTGGATACAATTGTAAAGGGCTTTGTGACGTTATTTTTATTGTTGACAGACAAAAGAATTGATCCCAAAGACTTGTCTCCTTACCAGTGCAACATGGCGTCCTCCTGTATTAGTGTGATTGGATTCTGGACTGTCGGTTACCCTGGTGCTTGCTATGGGGAAAACCTGGGGTACAGGATTGGAAAGAATGGATTCAAAAAATTCAAAATGGAGGTCAGGATTTGGTTGTGGAACTGTGTTGTAGTGTAGATGGTGATGATGATGATGATGATGATGATGGTGATGATGATGATGATAATGATGATGATGATGATGACGATGATGATGGTGATGATGATGATGATGATGATGATGATGATGATGATGATGATGATGATGATGATGATGATGATGATGATGATGATGATGATGAATTGTTGTGAATTAGGTGCCATCAAAAATTAGTTTTATTGCCAAAGATATGTAGGTCTTGTGTCAGACATTATCAATTGATTGGTTTGGAAAAGGGGGGGGGGGGGAGGTGAGTATGTATACTTAATGACATGCTATTCTTTCATCTCTTTGTATTCATTTAACAAGCTATTTGTATCGTACCAATAACACAACTAGCTTGCGAGTATGTGTTATTGCACGGTAAAAATATATGAGTTTAATAAATACGAAGAAATAAAAGAATAAGTTTATTCCACCCCTACAAGTAAAATTATTAGATATTTTGTAACCAAATATGGTTTTAGTACTTCTATTCACATATATGTGTATCTTTCTCCTTATGCTTGAACAACACTTTGACCCAAAATTAAAAACGTTGGATTTGTATTCATGGGCACAAAAGATAATTTATAATGACCAATCAGCTGTCTTCTAAAACATTACTTCACACCAATAAAATGTGCAAAAATTAAATATAGAACAGTAAAGTTGCTGCCCCAAACGTAAACAAAGGTCGAGAAGAACATGGCAAACCATATGTTCCTGTCTTGACAGCTCACGTTCCAATGTAAATAATAGAAAGAAAATAACCTTTAAAATTTGGCTGTTAGGTGGCAAAAGAAACACATATTCATAAATACTCGATCATGTATCAAATAATGTCTAGATATGGATATTTTATGGAACAAAAGGTAAAATTTATCAAAAATTACAGTCTATCTATTTTTAGACCAGAGCAAATTATTGCGCTTGTGTGAACAAAACGAGAATTATTCGGAGCCTGATTTTCAGAATAATTTAGTCTTATATTATTATTTCTGCAACTGTTAGATTTTATGTAAACATATTTTCAATACTGGAAGTGTATTGCCTACAACTCAAACTACAAAATTGGGAGACCTATATTGTGCGTAAATTATTCCGGTCCCTAACGGAAATCACTAGCAACTTGTTATTGTTTACGTTTGGGGCAGCAACTTTACTGTTCTATTGTGCAATCGTTCAGTAAATTATTTATTCAACGAGTTCAAATCATTATTCAACGATTACGGATTTACTAAGAAATGATAGGGTTTTCTGATGAGAGGGATGGAGTAAAAACTAATTTAGCATTGCCATTTTCATGTGACAGATTCATTTCAATAACGTTGAGCTTGTCAACGGTTATACGGACACCAGTGGGTTGAGAT
>NC_088360.1:110153073-110158073 GCF_034508935.2 Berghia stephanieae
GAAAGTGCTGCACTTCAAAGACTGGTAAGAAGGGTGGATCAAAATTGCGAATCGCCATTTAACGAAACAAACTTCCACGTGTTCACGCATGTCGTGTTGCTTGTGACAAATGACACCAAAACCAATAAACCTCAATATCGGTAAAACGGTATACATTTACTCCAAGATTTGAGTTCAGATAGTAAATCTATGCTTTTTTCTCATAATAAAACATTTTATAAACATTAAACATGAGCTTTAAAGTTTCGTGTCGAGTCTTAGTATTGTGCTGTGTTTGATGACACCAAAGGTCACAAGCAACACCAACTTTTTAAGAACTCTATATTAAACTTATTCTGATATGTAATATACTGCAATTGCGTTTAAAAGTAAATTTTGACTTTATACTATCAGTCAAATTTCAATCACGTGAGCTAAAACATCACATTTAATTTCTACATGATTTCTAAAAAGGTGATGCGTTGACCTCGTTTTAAGCACATGCCAAACAGCATTCAAATTTCACTTTCAAGTTGTTTATTTCATATTCTGTTGAACAGAGTATGTTGAGCTATCTCATTTTATCTCTTCTTCATATTATCAATTGATTACAAGCATTAACCCAATGAAAAAAGCCCATAATTAAGTAAAAATCAAATTTTCTTAACACTGGTATCAGGCGGGCACCTTTTGACCTTGGCTCATATATATATATATATATATACATATATATATATATATATATATATATATATATATATATATATATATATATATATATATATATATATATACATAAATACATACGTTTCACACCTCCTATCATTCCAGGGTGTATTTCGTACGACCAACTAAGTATATGTGAATGGGAGGATAAAACACCCAAGTTTCAATGTGACTGGGCCAGGTTTGCCGATTTCTCCAACCCAGAGTCGAAACAGCGTTATAGTAGCCTGGAAGCCAATTGTAATGTCAATGGTTTCTGCAGGTAACCTAGTAGATCATCATCATCATCATCATCATCATCATCATCATCATCATCATCATCATCATCATCATCATCATCATCATCATCAATATATAAATTGCTTCATATGGTTGCTTTTTTGTTCCCTACTTAAAAAAATTGTTGAAATAGTTGAAATATCCGATCACCTTTGACCTTAGTTTATCCAGTATATTTGACACATTGTGCCATCCAGATTCGCCATTCCTCTCCGTCCTGTGCTGCCACGTATGGCTCGAACCATGTCATGTCTCCAGTTTTAAGGTCTTTGATGAAAGTTACTTTCCACATCGTATTTGGTTGTCCTCTTTTTTGTCTGTCCTTATCCTTCTTCCATTCAAAAGTATTTTTGGAGAAGCGGTCTTCTTTCATGTTGAGGACGTGTCTTCGTCAGCGGAGAAGGCGTTGTTGGATGGTAACCGTGACGTCCTTCATTCCAATTCTTTTTAGAATTACAGTATTTGTTCTAAGTGGCTGACCTTGAGTAATTGCCTTAGGTATCGTTGTTGGATGGTAACCTTGACGTCCTTCATTCCAATTCTTTTTAGAATTACAGTATTTGTTCTAAGTGGCTGACCTTGAGTAATTACCTTAGGTATCGTTGTTGGATGGTAACCTTGACGTCCTTCATTCCAATTCTTTTTAGAATTACAGTATTTGTTCTAAGTGGCTGACCTTGAGTAATTGCCGTAGGTATCCTTGTTGAAATGCGTTGGAACGTTAATGTTTGTTTTTTTTTTGTTGTTGTCTTTTTCATACATTTCTATTTTTTCTTCCCTGTAAGAAGACTGAATTTTGCAATTGCTTTTCCGATTCTGTGGGTTATTTCATTGCCTATGCCTCCATCACCTCTGATTTTACTTCTTAAACTTGTAAAATCGTTTGTGTTTAATCTTCTCTCCCGACAAAACTCTAGCATCACGTCGGTTGTTGTCAGGTATCGCTTTTTTGCATTAAATCTCAGTCCAACTTTACCTGCCTTTTCTTGTAATGAACTCGTGGCCTGTTGTACGTTGTTGCGTCTGCGATAAGGACAATATTGTTGAAAAAATCTAGATAGTAATATACAATTGTCATTAAGAGTTAATATGTTGTTTTGTCCCTCTTTTCTACTGATATAGTCAATGATAAGTATGAGAAGGAAAGGGGAGAGAACTCAACCCTGTCTTACTCCTCTTTCCATAAGAAAATGTTTTGTAATGTTATTGTCATTTTTACACATCATATTGACTTCTCAAATGAACCTTTAATCACGTTGATCACTCTCAGTGGCCGCTATAACTTTGTGAGGTTCCCCAAGCTGTCTCTATGAATACTATCAAATGAATTTTAGAAGTCGATAAAGAGAAGATATAACGGGGTAAAAGTATCATCCGTACCTAATTTTCATCCTCTGATCACTAAATGTCTCTTAATTTGTCACAGTGTATTATTTTGATTCTTCCTAATAGGGTTAGGACTTGGCTTGCTAATGGCAGCCACATTATTCCTCTCCAGTTTGAGCAATTTCTGAGGTCTCCTTTCTTTGGAAACGGAATGGATATTCCAATTTTACAGACATCAGAGATGCCCTAGCGTTCCCATATTTTATTGCATAATTCTGTTAATATAATTATCGAGAAGTCCCCTTAATACTTGAACATTTCTGGGCGTATTCAATCGATCCCTGGCGCTTTATTCTTTTTCAATTTGAATTTTGCATTTTCTATTACATCAGGAGATATTTGGTCAGTACTGATGCCCTGAAGACCGTATACGTTTTCAAATTAAGCTGGTGAAGGTTTATTGGGGTCTTGTTAGAAACGTTCAATCCGTTTGTGTATGACTCCATTTGATTTCAAGGAATTTCCAATCTTCTCTTTAATGGAGACTTTGGGTTTATTTCCATTTTTACCAGCCAGCCCTTTAATAGTTCTATACACTGTTCTAGTGTTATTGACATCTGCTTCTTTGTGCCTTTCTTTTGTCTTATTTTCTATTCAGTTTTTCTAATCTTCCCTTGACTAATCTTTTCACTTTTTATCGTGATTTCTGTATTCTTCTTATTGTCTTTTGTTTTTTGGTCTTTCTTCAACATTTTACTTCTTTTCTTTCAATTATATTACAAGTTAAAAATCACAATCTATATCTTGATGAGCGAAGTATATATCCTGTATGTCACACATGGCGGCCATTGGGATAATAAAGACATCCGTTACTTTCTGTTCACCTACAGACCAGAATGCAAGAAAGTTGTTGACGAGTTGACGAAGCACCCGTGCCTCAAGGACAAGGGGATGGAACGCGTGGTCAACGACCTTCTCCAGGACTCCAAAAAAGGCGCTCTGTTCCTGGCACGTCTGCATTCGTGTTCCATGAAAAACGGCCACATCTACAAAGAGGTTGTCAACTGTAACGAGAGTTGTCCGAAGCCGCAGAATGATAAATGTCCGAATGGCAATGCGGCGTCCATTTCCGGACCTCATCTAATCTCTATGGCGTTGGCGTCCTTACTGTTGCTATAACCCGATTGCTTTAAAACATACTAATCCATCGTCTCAAAAGGGATGCAATAAAGTATTATGATTATGATTATTATTACTATTATTATTATTATTATTATTATTATTATTATTATTATTATTATTATTATTATTATTATTATTATTATTATTATCATTATTATCATTATTATCATTATTATATTATTACTATTATCATTATATTATTATTACTATTATATATTATTATTATTATTATTATTATTATTATTATTATTAATGTGCGGCTATGTGGTCTAGTGGTATGATAACTCGCTTTCGGATTGGAAGGTCCTGGGTTCGAGCCTCTCTCGGCGTATAGTTGAATCCTTGGAAAAGGTCTTTACTCACATTCTTGAGTACCTGGCAATTAACAGTGTTGTCTATAAAAAACGTTCTAGAAGGAAAACAAGTCAAAGTGACACAAAGCTTCTAGAAGCTGTCGACTGTAAATAGTAATAAAGAACAATCAATAGAACAGCTTCAATAACATAGAACAAAACTACCAAACACAAAACGTTTCGGTCTCAAAATCCTTCTTCAATCAACAAGAAAAGCCAAGGAAAACATAAATACCATATTCAAAACCCCGATTGACGACAAAGATATTATATTTAGTTTTGTTAACTACTTTTTATAAGGAAAATAACGATGTTTTCTAAACTTTAATAATCATAAAATTCCTAATGTTGATGATTTTGGATTTGCACTCAATTTTCTTCACGTATTTCGTCCCGACGAGACCCGTAATTCAGACATGCGCACTCTACAGAAAAAGTCGCAGAATTACGGAATCATGGCTACAAGTTCAGAACAGGGTTGCCAGATTATTTTCAAGCATTCTGCCAACTGGATTTTAAAAATCTGCCAAATACCACAAAAATCTGCCAACCCGTACTATTTATAGTACCCCCTTTGAAAACTCATCAGTTATGTTAAACATAAAATTCGCAAGGCCGATGTCATATTTTTTTTTTTTAATTTCCGAAGTTTAAAAAAAATCACTAATACATAAAAATTGCCGTGGAGAACGTGGAGTAGACCTATACATCCATTCCTAGGCCTCGGAAAATAAAATCTACCAAACATCTGCCAAACTGCCAAACGTTTTTTTTTTCTGCCAGACGACTTAAAATTCTTCCAAAAACAGAACATTTGGCAGAAAATCTGCCAAATTGGCAACCCTGGTTCAGAACTTCATGAGCATCTGTAATGGTCCATTCGATGTACATTTTTTTTTTCACCCACGGCCTGCCGGATATAGATAGCGCGTTGGACTTGAATCACCTTGAACAGACATATTATTATTGTGTCGTTGACAGAAGTTCCGTTTTGAAGTACGAATTGCTCCGCGTCGGATCTAGGACATCGTACTTACGCCTGTCAGTCTTGGGAAACGTTATGTGTGTCTATGTATGTGTGTGTGTGTGTGTGTGTGTGTGTGTGTGTGTTTGTGTGTGTTTGTGTGTGGGGGCGGGAGGGAGGTAGCTTTTGTT
>NC_088360.1:110163073-110188073 GCF_034508935.2 Berghia stephanieae
CTTAAAATTGATATTTATATTGTAAAGTGCCCAGAGCTTGTGATTTACACGAGAATGAGCGCTATATAAAATATATTATATTATTATTATATATTATTATTATTATTATTATTATTATTATTATTATTAATATATTGATATGAATATTTCCTTTTGATTCCTGCAAGAATGTGGGTAGATTGAATGATTGCGTTTCTGCGTATGTGAATTTATTTGAGCAAATTATGCTGTGTGGAAAAAAAAGTTATAAAATTTTATCCTACTAACAAACTCTGGGTAACAAAAGATTTGAAAGTAATGCTAAAGTGAGAAACCGGGGTTTTTTTTTTTTTTGTTGTAAAGTGAGACAAATGCCAATTAAAAAGTTATCAAAACGAAAGTAGAGAAGAAACAAAAATGGTGTTTGGACAATTACAAGAATAAAGTAAAGAACTGTTTTTACTCGGGTAACATCAAAGATACTTTAAAAAGAATGAAATCCTCTGTAAACTTCAGACAAAAATCAATAAATTTACCTGAATTAACTGTAAGACGTACTTAATCAATTTAATGCTCGTTTTGAAAAAATAAACAATAAAATTGATACAGAATTAGCCAAGAACTCTTTGAATGAATGTACTTAGAAGGAATGGAAGATGGAATAATTGGACGAATGTGAAGAAAGATATCTGTTTAGGAAATTGAATGAAAGGAAGACCGCTAGTCCTGTTGGAATAAAAAGAAATGTTCTGAAAGGTTGGGAAAAAACGTATCATTATTATTAACATTATTAGATACTATTATTAATTATTGATAATTTATTATCAGGAGCCCTGAAAGAAAATTACAAATTTATCTTATTTACTCATTTTTCTATTTATCTATTTTTAATACCATGTAATCTTACATTTATTTTACACCGGTAGATTCATCGCTATGCATTTTCTCACAAAATCTGTACATAATCCAAAGTCTATTTTCGAAATTTACTCTTATATAATTCCTTTTAAAAATTCGAAATTCCATACATTTTCTCTTCAACTTAATGTTTTTTGATACGGTTATAAATATATTGGACTTTGATATGTTCCATACGTATGTTCAATAAAATTATCCAATGATGAAAATAACGTATCATTATTATTAACATTATTACTATTCAGTGGCGTAGGGCCTTAAAGGCTATTAAGGCTAAGCCACAGGTCGTCATTGTCTTGAAAGTATGTAAGAATTTAACAATAAAAAGTAACACTTTTAATTTTCTGTTTCACAAACAATGTAATTCATTGTTGACCTGGTGTTAAAAAACCCTTACAGAGCCTCAAAACTTGAACCAATCACACCGCTTTGAATTTACTACAGCTCGAGTTGTACTCGTGCCACTGACCAATCAGTACAGCGTGTGGCTTTAAAGGTTGAGAAGGCTTCCAGCCATATTCCCACGGTACAACCAGGCGATGCATTGACTGTGCTATGACTGTGGGCATCAAGAGGCATCTTGACGTTGAACTGAGTCATTGTGGCTGTCTTACTCGCAGCCACACACAATGACCTAATTGTTCCATTAATGACAATCGTGTTGTACCTGTTACCAATCCCTCTTTGAGGCGTGTCAGGCATGTGATATTGAATTCCCCATTGTCCCTTTTAACTTGAGTGTGTTAATCGGATGTGTGCAGTGTTTGTTTTTAAAATTTTAATTAATTGCTATTAAGTGTGATGAATCACGTTGATTACCTGTTGGCTATCAATACCAGTTCTTTGAATAGGGAAAATAAACTTTTGATTAAAAGTCTCGGTCACCATCAACCAAACGATTTTGTACTCACTATTAAAGACGGGAAACAGAATCGGTCATTTAATTTGATAAAGATTGGTATAGTCGTTTTCCTTGGCTATCGGTGAGAATAGAAAATAAGAGTTTATTTTCTTTTAATTGTATTTTGTTTGGCGATAACAGCAATACAGAATTGTCTTGGACAAGAAGTGGATTTACCTGTTTGAAAAAAATTAACACAGAGAGCATTGAACCATCAGAAGTCTAACTTACATTTAAATATCACCACTAGATTGAAAACCGTTGGTACTCTTCACATAGGTGCACAGATTGACAGTGGCTATCGCTTATCCTTAGCCAGGCATGATGAACAAGTTACAAAGAACATACAAATTTTGGTAAAATAATTGAGTGCATCATATTCTCTCTCTCTCTCTCTCTCTCTCTCTCTCTCTCTCTCTCTCTCTCTCTATATATATATATATATATATATATATATAATATATATATATATATATATATGCGACAACCAATCTCAAATCCAGCCCCATGCTCCTAAATGACCAGGCTACGCCGCTGTTACTATTATTATTGATAATTTATTATCAGGAGCCCTGAAAGAATATGTCCCTAGTCCATATAGTCAATCCTCTAAGGGATGGAGTGAGTCTGAAACAAAATGTCCCTGGTCCATCTCGTCAATCCTCTAAGGGATAGTGTGAGTCTGAAACAAAATGTCCCTGGTCAATCTAGTCAATCCTTTAAGGGATAGTGAGAGTCTGAAACAAAATGTCCCTGGTCCATCTCGTCAATCCTCTAAGGGATAGTGTGAGTCTGAAACAAAATGTCCCTGGTCCATCTCGTCAATCCTCTAAGGGATAGTGTGAGTCTGAAACAAAATGTCCCTGGTCAATCTAGTCAATCCTTTAAGGGATAGTGAGAGTCTGAAACAAAATGTCCCTGGTCCATCTCGTCAATCCTCTAAGGGATAGCGTGAGTCTGAAACAAAATGTCCCTGGTCCATCTCGTCAATCCTCTAAGGGATAGTGTGAGTCTGAAACAAAATGTCCCTGGTCAATCTGTTTTTGTTTTTGTTTTTAAGGGTTTTACGGCGCTTGCAACACATTTAGGTTATATCAGCGCCAGTAAAAAGGAAGAAAATGGGATAGTCTAAAGTTCTAGAATTACAATTAAAGTACCCAAGAGAGAGTAAGACAAAGGGGAATTGGGAACAAATAGGGATCAGATGTAGATTCCAAGAGCATACCATCAATGTACTTAGCTTGAGATCACCTATGTCTCATCCGGACACAAGCACAAAATCCAACAAGGAGGAATACACTCAGATGCTTACATCATACATTAAAAATAAATATAATAATACGTAACGGAGAGATGATTTACAAGGAAAAAAATATCATCTCTCAAAACAACAACTATGCATTTGACTGTTTCCCTCCCAGCCAGGACTCGGGCCAGGGCCAGGACAAAACCAAGTAATCTCATTCCAAGACAAAGACAGAAAGCATGTTGGAAAAAAGATATAAGGGGATAGAAGACACAGTATATACCCCCCTGCCCGCTATGGGAGGTCAGGATCCCCACCCAGCTGGTCAATCTAGTCAATCCTCTATTGGATAGTGTGAGTCTGAAACAAAATGTCCCTGGTCAATCTAGTCAATCCTTCATGGGATGGCAGCCCTGAAACAAAAAGTCCCTAGTCAATCTAGTCGATCATCTAACTGATGGGAGCCTGAAAGAAAAAGATCCTTAGTCCATCTAGTAAATAGGTAAGGCAGCAACCTAACAACCTTCACTGTTACAGAAACTAAGAATGCGGAAAATCTTGGGCTCTGTATTTTAATCTTCTCTTGGATTAGATCGTGGAGAGTTTGTGCCCCTCAAGGATGAATAAAGGAAATTTTATTTATTGATTGATTTTTTTTTTTAATATATTTATTTTTATAGCTAATTTTTTGAAAAGTTGGGGTAGATTGGGATAGTAAGCAGTGATAGGTATATCAACCTAAGAGAGAGAGAGAGAGAGAGAGAGAGAGAGAGAGAGAGAGAGAGAGAGAGAGAAAGAGAGAGAGAGAGAGAGAGAGAGAGAGAGAGAGAACTCTGATTTCAAACAAGGGCAGATGGAGCTCGTTCGTATCGGAATGCAATCCTCTAAGGGGAAAGAAAACGTCCCAAGTCCATCTAGCCAATCCTCTAAGGGATTGGAGCCCCGTAAGAAAAAGTCCCTAGTCCATCTAGTCAATAGGTTAGGCAGCAAGGTAACAACTTCACTGTTACAGAAACCTCGAATTTGCTTTTTTAAGAATCCGGAAAATCTTGAGCTCTGTATTTTAGTCTTCTGTTGGATTATTAATTTATTTATTTTTGAGATTTATCTTTATACCTTACTTTATAAGGTTCGGATTGAGCTAGTGAGCAATGGCAGACAAATCAACATATTAGAGAGAGAAAGAAAGAGAGAAATGAGAGAGAGAGAGAGAGGACAGCGAGAGAGATAGAGAGAGATTGAACTCTGAATTTAAATAATGGCAGATGTAGCTCGTTTGTATCGGAATGCAATCCTCGAAGGGATTGGAGCCCTGAAAGAAAAAGTCCCAAGTCCATCTAGTCAATCTTCTAAGGGATAAGAGCCTGAACAAAAGATCCTTAGTCCATCTAGTCAATATGTTAGGCAGCAAGCTAACAACCTTCACTATCACAGAAACCTCGAATTTGCTTTTAAAAGAATCCGGAAAACTTGGGCTGATGATGGTTGTCCAGACGCTCTTGGAATGGAGCTGTCACTAGTCTGAGTGGGCCCAAAACTACATGAAGGCGCACTCTTAACAGAGTACGAAATACTACATATTGGACAACTTGTGGCCAGGCAAAGAACACGACCATTCACAGAGTAGAATGGAACCAGCAGATTAGGGCCTTATTATGTGCTAACGGCACGAAAATGATAAGTAAGTAAGCGTGCGGCTATGTGATCAATTGGTTTGACACTGGCTTTCGGATCAGAAGGTCCTGAGTTCGAGCCTTGCTCGGAGCATAGTTGGGTCCTTGGAAAAGACTCAGTACTCACATTCTCTCACCGTAGTACTCAGTTGTAAATTGAGTACCTCGTCGTTAACAGCGTTGTCTCTGTCGGAAAAATTGTAATATCGCTTACAGGCGTCATGTTTCGTTATACATGTTACGCGTTGCTGTTGCTTATGGACACTTTGAACAGAGCATTGAACTCGTTTAGTGAATACTGCGCTATATCAAAGTAACTTTTTAACTGATACAAAACCCATTTGACATCATGGGTCACGAATTTCTACTGACAGGATTTCCAATTTTATTGGCTTCACGTGACGATACTAATATATACTAATACAATGAAAACATTATACGTAAAACGTAGACCATCAAATTGTGATTAAAACCCATACCCGTTATATAAGAGTTATAAATGAGTGTATGATATGATATATCTCTAAGCTATCATGAACATATTGTGGCTTAACGAAGGATTACACTTATCCATACAAACAATGAACATTTTTTAACGATATGGATCCGAGGCCGTACTTTTTCTATACAACCATGCAGCATGAAACTATGACGATAAGAGAACTTGGCTTTTACTTTGGATGGGAATAACCACGTAAATAATAAATTATTTTTTGACTGATTACGAAATGCCTACTGCAGGTTAGGCATGGTTCAACAAACATATTATAGCTTTTATTGAAGAGACATAAATGACTTTCCCATCTCATACAATGTATTTATGATCATATACTAGTGATCAAAAGAAAGTATACACGTGTTTTACCTACGAAGTTGTTATGAAATATTTCTAATGTTTTATTTATTTATTTTTTATTTGTGACCATAGTAAAACAAAAACAAAAAAACAAAAAACATAAACAAAACAAACTTGTGCTTTAATATAGCGCAAAAGCTAGTGCTAAACAACTCAGTGAAAAATAATTAGCTTACGCCAACAGATAAAAGAATAACGATTTTAAATGTGTGTGTGTGTGTGTGTGTGTGTGTGTGTATATATAAAATATATATATATATATATATATATACATATATTATATATGGACAATGGATGGATAATACTAGGCATAAACCAGAATTTACCTGACTGATATTATGTTCTCATCTGAAAAGGAAAACCCACGAATTTAACATTTTGACCGGTTACAATGACCTTGACCTTCATCTTGTTAAAAAAAAAGAAGAAAAAAAACCCCTCTCAAATACCTCGTCGAAGTCCCAGGTTTGAGAGTTTTTACCAAGACGAGTTCCATTTTAATCAATCGATATTTAAAGGATGAGTTTTTTGGCCAACATTTAAATACGAGATGGGATCTCTCTCTCTCTCTCTCTCTCTCTCTCTCTCTCTCTCTCTCTCTCTCTCTCTCTCTTTCTCTCTCTCTCTTTATCTATCTATCTATCTATCTATCTCTATCTCTCTATCTATATATCACTCTCTCTCTCTCTCTTTCTCTCTCTCTCCCTCTCTCTCTCTCTCTCTCTCTTATATATATTATATATATATATATATATATATATATATATATATATTCCCATCTCTCTCCCTCTCTCCCTCTCTCTATCTATATATCACTCTCTATCTATATATCTATCTATCTCTCTATCTATATCTCTATTCCTATCTCTCTCTCTCTCTCTCTCTCTCTCTCTCTCTCTCTCTCTCTCTCTCTCTCTCTCTCTCTCTCTCAGTTCCGCTGTAGTGTGAAATATTTTTCAAAGAATTAAATCAACTATTTTGTTCGCATTTTACAACGTCGTAAACAAAGTAATAAATGGGTGATGACTGATCCCTATCTGTATTGGTTCATCTTATATAAATGAATCGGGAAGAACTAGTCTGTAGGCCTATTGGATCCTGATCGAACGTCTAGGTTTGTACACATTCATTTTGGTAGTTTTGCTAGTGTACCGCTGTGTGGTCTTGTGGTATGACACTCGCTTTCGGATCAGAAAGTCTTGGGTTCGAGCCTCGCTCGCTCGGCGAGTAGTTGAGTCATTGGAAAAAGCTCTTTACTCACATTCTCTCACCGTACTCAGGTGCAAAATGAGTGCATGGCCGTCAATTGCGTTGTCTATGACGAAAAATTGTAATATCGCCTAACAGGTTTCAATTCTTGTTCTACACGTTACGTGTTGCTGTTGATTAAGGGCCCTTTGTAAAGCACTTTGAGCATGTTTAGTGGATATTACACTATATACAAACAGTAGACAAACATATTATATCGCCGCAACACAGACTTGGCAACTTATCTGATTGCCTATTATTAAGTCCGGGAATTGAATATAACATCGCAATATTATGTATCACGTTTGATAATGTAACCCCATTGAATGTTGACGCCCATCATTCACAAACGATTTAGATACGCACAGTAAATTCTTATCTTTTAAATACGGTTGATATATTAATGTAGCCTATAGATAGTATGCGCTTGGCTAAGAAGCTCATAACATTGCCATCCGGAAGTATAACGGATCAACACACAAAACTGTGTGTATCAATGTACGTTTATAATCGGGTTAATACAGTTCAGTGAGCAATACTCATAAACGCGGATGGCAAAAAACAATAACAAAGACCTGAGTGACGTCATCTTCGAACTATCTATATCTATTTTATAATTTATATTGCATGCCTTGTCTATTGTGAGCATAAAAGTTATAGTGTATGAGACAGGTTATATGTAATGATTTTATTATTATAATAATAATAATTATTATTATTATTGTTATTATTTTATTATTATTATTATTATTATATATTATTATTATTATTATTATTATTATTATTATTATTATTATTATTATTATTATTATTATATATGATTAATAATAGATTTTACTGCTTTTGTTATTGATAGTGTGCGCTTGGCAAAGAAGCTCACAACATTGCCATCTGCAATTATAACGGACCAACACACAAAACTATGTGTAACCTTAACCGTATAGATAGAATGCGCTTGGCCAAGGAGTTCACAACATTGCCATCCGGAAGTATAACGGACCAACACACAAACTCTGTGTAACCATGAACTTTTATAGTCTGGTTAATACAGTTTAGTGAGAACAACTCACAAACGCGGATGGCAAAAACAATAACAAAGGCCTGAGTGACGTCATCTGCATACTATCTATATTAATAGTCTGGTTAATACAGTTTAGTGAGAATAACTCATAAACGCGGATGGCAAAAAACAACAAAGACCTGAGTGACGTCACCTGCGTTCTATCAATTGACTGAAGAATGTATCTGAGCATAGCCATCGTTAACTTATAGCTTGACACAAGAACCCACTAGGACTTGCAGTTTGGCGTCTATGAGTTGTCGTTAGTAGAGCTCAAGGAAACAAGTGATTCCATTGGTTGAACTATTGAATACAACTCACGATTTGTTTTCTTTTGTGGCAAAAGACTGGCATTTTGACGTCATTTTTTGGTCAGTGACAGGCTATAACTTTACGATGGCTGCTCTGACACTGACCAAAAATTGACGTCAAAATGCCAGTCTTTTTCCACAAAAAACAAAACAAATCGTGAGTTGTATTCAATAGTTCAACCAATGGAATCACTTGTTTCCTTAAGCTCTACTAACGACAACTCACTAGACGCTACACAAACCTTAAAAATGACGTCAAACTGACAGTCCTAGAGGGTTCTAGCGTAGCCATCGTTATGTTATAGCCTGACACTGAAATCCAAATGACTGGCAGTTTGACGTCATTGTTTGGTTTTTGCACCGCCTAGTGAGTTGTCTTGAGTAGAGCTCATGGAAACAAGTTATTTTATTGGCTGAACTATTGAATACAACTCACGATTTGTTTTCTTTTGTGGCAAAAAAACTGGCATTTTGACGTCATATTTTGGTCAGTGTCATGCCATTACTTTACGAAGGCCACGGTCCTAGTGACAGGCTATAGATAGTTCGAAGTTGACACGCAAGGTATTTAGTAAAGAATGAACAAAATTGACATCACTCAGCTCTTTGTTATTGTTTTTAGCCAGCCATTTTATGAGCAGTCCTAACTAAAATCTATCAATTAGAATGAAGATGACGTCACTCAGGTCATTGTTATTTTTTTTTCCGTACACGTTTATGAGTTATTATCACTGAACTGTATTAACTAGACTATAAACGACCAAGATTACACATAGTTTTGTGTGTTGGTCCGTTATATTTCCGGATGGCAATGCTGTGAGTTTCCTAGCAAGCGCACACTATCTATAAAAGCTTAAAATTACGTTTTGAGTGTTGATACGTTAAATTCGGCTCTCGGATGTCAAGAGTATTTTGCCTAAACTCATAGCATTAATATTGGGTATTTTTTAAAGACCAGGTATCTTGAGATAAAATGAAGTTGTCGTCACTCGGATCCTTGTTGTTGTTTTTTGTCATCCATGTTTATGAGTAATAGGCTTCAACAGTCGTGGCGTCACTCCTCGTAATGACGCAGAGTAACTTAGTAACTGGTTCTAAACTATCGGAACAATATAATTTTCCGACGATCATAAACGTGTATACAGAGGAGAAAAACGTTATAAATCTAAACATTCTAATCACATGACATGTGAAAAAGTTTTCGCCTGCATGAAGGATAAAAAATACCGATTTTCTTTGTTTAGATCGAAGCTGCTCGTTGCTGGCCGGACATCAGACCAATGAATCCTATTCTCACTTAACTGTATTATCCAGACTATAAAAGTTCATTGTTACACAGATTTTTGTGTGTTGGTCCGTTATACATCCGGTTGGCAATGATGTGAACTTCTTAGCCAGGAGCATACTATCTATAGCCTGACACTGAGTAAAAATGACGTCAAAAGACAAATTTTGAGTTGTAACTTTTGTAATCCACAGATTCTAATCGCTTCGTATTCACTGTCATATCCATATATCGTTGCCATGGAAACCACCCATCCTTCCATCGTGAAGACCCTGGAGCAACGTGCCTTCGATGACCCAAATAGACCGTCCTTCGTCTTTGTCAACAAGAATCGAGAAAGGTTGGTCCTTACACGACAGCAAGTCTGGGACTACAGCAGGAACGTTGCAGCTCTGTTGAAGAAGAGTGGCCTTGAAAAAGGAGTCGTTATCTATAATGCTCTTCCGAATTCTCCTCAACGTCTTATGGGTCAGTGTTGAAAAACAAAAAAGAATGAATTATAATCAACAGATTTCAGAAATGGGTTGTTTATATATATATATATATATATATATATATATATATATATATATATATATATATATATATATATATATATATATATTATTATAAGAACAAAAACCAATAAATAATAGCAGTCAACTTTATGATAAAAGGAGCTATTTATAGAATATTTTAAGTATAATTCAATTATCATGATCAACTTCCACTAAATTGTTTCGAGCGTTCGATCTCATCAGGAAGTGGAAGTGAAATTAGATTGTTGTGCTTATCGATAAACAAAATTACGCCCTGCTTTCTGGTATCGTAATTAAGGAATGTCGAGATACCCCATCAAACACACACGTCTGTTGTCATCATGAATAACCCATGGTGTCAAGCAGCAAATTGGTGATTAGTAATCTTACCAAACTAGCTTATTGCTGCGGATAAAATACTTTCCCAAAATGGGGTCTGGTGGTATGAAATTCGCTTTCGGATCGAAGGTCTTGGGTTCGTGCCTCGATCGGGACATAGTTAGTTGAGTCCTTGGAAAAGGCTCCTTACTCTCATTCTCTCACCTTACTCAAGTGTAAAATGAGTACCTGGCCATTAATACATATTTAATATCACATATTATTTCATATCCAACCTTACCGTTTACAGGTATGTTTGGTACAATTACTGCAGGATGTATCACAATGGCTGCCCAATCGTGTATGGCCGACGGGTCAGACTTAATCTCATCTTTGAATCGCGGCCAGGCAACCGGCATTATCCTCAGCCCATCAGATCCTAAAGGAGCATTCTCCATCCTCAAGCCCAGATTGCAAAAGTACGACCAGGCCAGTGGTGAGGTGTCATGCCAGGAAGTGCCGACCTTGAAGCACATCTTTTCTTGGACTTTGGGGAACTGGAACAACTTTCTTGAAATGTTGGAGGATTGTGGGAAGGAGATGTTGTGGCACGAGGCCATTGATCCCAATCACGTGTGCGCTTACATGTCGACTAGCGGGAGTTCGGGTGTCGTTAAACTAGTTCCTTTCAATAGTAAAGTATTAATGGCGGCTGCTGATCAATTAATAGACACCTTAAAACCTAAACGGTATTTTTGTGACTTAGACTTGGCTTGGATAAGCGGATTTCCCCATGTCTATCTTACCCAAGGATCAACCAGAGTCCTGTTAGATCGAGGAGGCAACATTCCGGAAGATTCGGCCGAACTACAATGGAAAACGGCCGTTCAAGAAAAATGTGATTTATGTTTTACCGCGCCAAAGTATCTGATGGAGTTTTCAAGAGTTTGCAGTCAAAGCAAAGACGGTGTATCTAAGAGTTATAAGCTAAAACGGATCATAAGCGCGGGAGGTACGACCACAAGAAAACATGCACGACTGGCTTTGGGTAAGATTACCGATGATTTGATGATTGTTTATGGCAGTACAGAGGGCTGTATCACGACGATGAATATAATAAAGAGCATTGAAGAATACGAAGATTTCAATACCGGATTTCCTGTCAGAAACACCGAGGTCAAGGTTGTTGGCTTGGATAACAAGGTAGGTAATCCATTTGACCTGAAGGATAATGTGTTTTGGTCACGCTTGTCTAGACTTCATTTCTCTCAGATTTTTTGCATGCGTTCGCAAGTTTCTGCTATGCGAGGCTCGAAAGCGAGTGGCAGACCACTTAGTCCCACTGAATGACCTGACTTATATTATTTCTCATCTAAATCAATTCATTTTTTTACAATTACTTGTTCTGGGCTTATTTAACGATTTGACATTTAGGGCTAACCCACACCGGAAACTGACTCTGACGACCCGGCACTGCCGTCCTCTGCCGTCTTTCGGATAAATACGTCGGGCACGAAATAAAATACTAAGAATAAAGAGAAGAGCCCCTAGACCGTCTAACTCATACCAAGCACCGACGCCCTCTGCCGTTTGTTTTTTTCGAGCTTGGTATGGGTCGGTCTAGCGGCTCTTCTCTTTATTCTTAGTATTTTATCTGTACCCGACGTCTTTATCCGGAAGACGGCAGAGGACGGCAGTGTCGGGTCGTCGGAGTCAGTCCCCGGTGTGGGTTGGCCCTAAGAATGATCATTGTGGCCCAGATATTATCATTACGACTCCAACTCTATATATTTCTCTGGATGCCTGCTGGAGCAAAAAAAATATCTTGAACTGCCACATTCTTACTTTTTAAAAAAATAATAATAAATAGATAGAGACGCTTCATATATGTAAAAATAAAGAAGAGTTTGTTACTGTTGTATTTTCCTTTTTTTTTATTTGTTTTGTTTTATTTTTATTTATTTTTTTGTCATTATGCTATAGTAGAATACGATTTTCTATAAAAATCAAAGGGCTAGATATTTTTTATATATATATATATATATTTTCAGTAGAAAAGTGCCAGAAGACAATAGAGAATAAAAATATTTTTCGCGGCGGTGGTGGGGTTTGAACCTGCGACCTTATTGGTACGACAACTCCGCCTGGCAGGTGAGAGCGTGGCTCTACCGTGTGAGCTATCCACGAACACATAAAATATTCGTTTCAAACTCAGGCGGAGTTGTCGTACCAATAAGGTCGCAGGTTCAAACCCCACCACCGCCGCGAAAAATATTTTTATTCTCTATTGTCTTCTGGCACTTTTCTACTCACTTCATATCTTGTTGTTACCAACATAAGTGCCTGCTCCACTCACTTTTCTGAATTAAAAATTCACCCCATACACCGGAGCATACTCAATGTCTCAATCGTTTCTATGTTATATGTTTGTGATGAGAATATTGGCTATTAAGCTTAACTGCTGGTCAACATTACTTCGCGATGGTGGTGAACGAATCGGCGGTCTCAAGAAGTGGGTGAGAGAGGGATCTAGAAATGACTTTGAGTTTGAAACGAATATTTTATGTGTTCGTGGATAGCTCTCACGGTAGAGCCACGCTCTCACCTGCCAGGCGGAGTTGTCGTACCAATAAGGTCGCAGGTTCAAACCCACCACCGCCGCGAAAAATATTTTTATTCTCTATTGTCTTCTGGCACTTTTCTACTCACTTCATATCTTGTTGTTACCAACATAAGTGCCTGCTCCACTCACTTTTCTGAATTAAAAATTCACCCCATACACCGGAGCATACTCAATGTCTCAATCGTTTCTATGTTATATGTTTGTGATGAGAATATTGGCTATTAAGCTTAACTGCTGGTCAACAT
Organism: Berghia stephanieae; assembly: GCF_034508935.2. Taxonomy (NCBI): domain Eukaryota; kingdom Metazoa; phylum Mollusca; class Gastropoda; order Nudibranchia; family Aeolidiidae; genus Berghia; species Berghia stephanieae. Next base: position 110,176,255 of record NC_088360.1, read on the forward strand.
TACTTCGCGATGGTGGTGAACGAATCGGCGGTCTCAAGAAGTGGGTGAGAGAGGGATCTAGAAATGACTTTGAGTTTGAAACGAATATTTTATGTGTTCGTGGATAGCTCACACGGTAGAGCCACGCTCTCACTTGCCAGGCGGAGTTGTCGTACCAATAAGGTCGCAGGTTCAAACCCCACCACCGCCGCGAAAAATATTTTTATTCTCTATTGTCTTCTGGCACTTTTCTACTCACTTCATATCTTGTTGTTACCAACATAAGTGCCTGCTCCACTCACTTTTCTGAATTAATGTGATAGTTACAATATTGGCATATTTTTTAACATGATCTTCCCTGCATAACCCTTGATCTAAATACACCCCAAGATTTCTCACACAAGAACTAGGTTTAATAGCATTTTTACCCACTAGTATCTCATTTGTAGATATTTTTGAGAGTTGATACCTATTTCCAAAAATTATCATTTCCGTCTTGTCATCATTAAATTTAAGTTTGTTTAGTTTCATCCAATCCTTTATGTTAGCAATTCAATTTTCCATAACAAATACTGATGACAGCTCTGAATCATTATTGAGTTTTGCATACAGCTGAGTGTCATCAGCATAAAAATGAAATTTAATGGGAAAAGTGGATTACATATGAGAAAGGGGAGCAGTATACATTGTAAAAAGGAGGGGGCCGAGAATAGATCCCTGAGGCACTCCACGCGTTAATATGGATGGAGTTGATACATGGTTTTCTATAATTACTTAGCAATGACTATGAAAAATGTTTTTTTCTCTTTTTGAGGAAATATTTTGTCTGAAATCAAAGCCCTATCTCTACTGAGTAAAAATGTTTTTGAATTTTGAAATTCCATTCATAAATAAACAAGTTATGCATGCAGTTTCAAAGGTGTCATTTATGTGGATGACCCGCAAAGAGGAAAAAAACGCGAAAATATGGGACGCTTTTTCGGCATTTTTTTCGACCTTTGGTTGTATCTTGCGTAATAAGTGGATTAAAAGATTGAAATTTGGCAATTTTATGGCAAATTTGATAGAGAAAATGATGAAAACATTAGAAGAGTTCTAACTTATATATAAACACACACACACACACACACACACAGAGAGAGAGAGAGAGAGAGAGAGAGAGAGAGAGAGAGAGAGAGAGAGAGAGAGAGAGAGAGAGAGAGAGAGAGAGAGAGAGAGGAGAGGAGTGCGTACGTAAATAAAAGAAATATAGAAGGAAAAGAGAAATTGGACAAGGGGACAAAGGTTACTGATAGAACGTGACTTGGAACACAATAATTAAACCCATGCTGAGATTGTAGATCATATTGCAATCGAAAACTTTTAACATTATTTCTTAAATTCTTGTAAATTAAACAGTCAAATTATCAGCTGTTTATTGAACCCAAACGCAATGGCAGACGATAAACACCCCTCTGCCAGTGAGACCGCACAGACATTTTGACTAGTCATGAACCTTAAAACGAGGTCAACCAATCAGAAAGCTCTTTGCCACGACTCGCTCAGCCGCTGTTTGGTGCCAAATCGTTTTGAACTTGTGATTCGGGCTGTAGGGGGGCAAAATGGCTTTGTCTTTTACAAATGAAGAGCAAATTAGGATGGTGTTTTGAAAAGTACTCGTCATATTCATATGAAATTTTACAACATAAAAGAAGAAATGTTCATGTATTACCTTGTCAGCGACAAAACCTACACGCCCGGTAGTTTTAGAAATATTTTACTCCAAAGAGTAAAAATCTATTTTTAACGGTCTTCTGGTAATTGTACGAGTTTTGTCGCTTGACATAATCTAAAATGACCTTTTTTTCTAACTGTGTGCCAATTTTCAGCCATATTCATCGATAAACAGCGTCGTAACTAATTTTTTTTAAAATAGCATATACCAAACGGCTTCGTCCCATATTTTGTCGTGAATTTGGGTACTTCGTGAGAGAAAAAGAGGCCCAAAGATTTGTGCGGGAAAGTCATTGCTAAATTACTGACTGAGTTCTTTCAAACAATTATTCCTTTAACCAGTCCAAAGCTGTGCCACTTATATAAAATTGATCACGTAGTCTAGTCAAAAGTAAATTTTGATCGATAGTGTCGAATGCCGCACTTAAATCTAGTAAAACAAGCATTGCAGCACTTTTTTTGTCTATATCATTTACAATATCATTAAAAACTTCAAGTAATGCCGTTTCCATGCTATGTGAGGCTTTGTAGGCAGATTGAAATTTAACATATAAAGCATTCGTCTCTAGATGGTTAATAATACGAGCAGCAACGACTTTTTCGATTAATTTTGAAATGAAATTTAAATTTGACACAGGTCGAAAATTATTTAACTCATTGCAGGCAAGATTTGCTTTTTTTCTTCAGGGGTCTAACCAAGGCATGTTTCAGCATATTTGGAAAATCGGGCAACGTTAGAATTTCATAGATGTAATTGCTGGAGCAAGATACTTTGAACATGATTTTATGAGCCAAGTTGGTGTTTTATCTAGCGGGCATGATTTATTTGTCATATCTGAAAAGATATTTTTAACTTCCTCTCTTGTTACGGGTTCTTCGGGGATTTATTCGGCCTCATCTGAATCCAGAAATTTATGATATGTAGCGAGATCCTGGTTCAGGGTAGTTAACATTGATGTTGGTGGTCTCCCTGTATATTTGCTCCCATGAAGGAAATTCTCTGTCATTGCAGTTTGGGCTGGGATGTTATTTTCTCGACGTAAGATGTGACCAAATAGCCCCCATCACTGTTCTTTTATTATTGTACTCAGGCGTTGGACCCTGGTTTTGTCATAGTGATCAGTATTTGTAATTGTCTCTGGCCAATAGATTCCGATTACGCGACATAACGGTTTGCGGTGGTATGAATCGAGACTTTCTAAGTTCTTTTTTTGTGAGGCCCCAGGTTCCACAATTATATGTCAATATCGGAAAAATCAGTGCCTCGTAACTCTGCATTCGTTTATTCTCACTTATTATGTTATTTCTATTCCATAGATTTTGGATGCATTGGTGGTCAGCTGCTTTCGTTTTCTGATGTCTTCATTTTCTTTGATCAAATTACCTAGTTTACGTACACTTTTCCATTCACTTAAATTTCTGTTGATTTTTGTATATTCTGTTTTGGATTGATTCACTTTCAGATTCCATGCTTCTAGGGTAGTTGATATTATTGGCAAGTATATTTTCGCTTGATGTTCTGATTCAAAGATTTGGTCTGTATTGTCTGCGTATATCAATTCACGAGTGACCTTCTTTATTGGTGGTAATTTTGGTCTGAGATCTTTAATGGCCTTGACTCATTCTTGGACAAAGATCACGTAAAGCTCATAAGATACCTATTATCAAATATTACATTACAATTTGAATACGACTTAGAATTAACAACAATATCAACCTCAAATGGATCCCCTCAAGAAGACAGCTTGAGTTCAATTCTATTCACGATATACCTTGAATATATATATTAGATTCTCAAAATAGAAATTATAGATAAAAAGGTGTGTGTATGTATATATGTGTGTGTGTGTGTGAGAGAGAGAGAGAGAGAGAGAGAGAGAGAGAGAGAGAGAGAGAGAGAGAGAGAGTTTTTGCTTTTAGCATCTAAATCAACTCAAAATAATACCGTTTTGAGGATGAGAATCACAAATTGGGAATAAAATCATGCTCTAAATTATTTTCTTTGGCAGGTATTCTTGGCACCATCACAACAGGATGTATCTCTTTTTCTACCAAGTTCTACATGGCTGACGGATCAGACTTGAAAGCGTCCTTGAACCGAGCCAAGGCCACGGCAATAGTCCTTGACCCTTCAAACCAAAACGAAACCTTCTCCGTTCTGAAACCCAAACTACAAAATTGCAACCAGGTCAGCGCGGATGTGCTTTGCGAGGACGTACCGAGTTTGAAGTACATCCTTCCTTGCGATTTGAAGAACTTCAAACGCTTCGCTGAAGACTTGGACAAGTATGGAAAAGATATGATGTACGAGGCATTAGATTCTGATAGTATCTGCGTCTATTGTACAACGAGTGGCAGCTCGGGAGTCGTGAAACTCTCACCTTTTGATAGTAATGTGCTCTTTGAATTTGCTGACACTGCATTCGCCCGTACAAAAGACAAAGTATATATGTGTGACAACGACTTCGGCTGGCTAAGTGGATTTCCTCTTATTCACCAAGAATTCAAATCTACCCGAGTTCTTCTAAATAGAGGAAGCAACATTCCTAAAAACACAACAGAACTGCAATGGAACATGGCTGTGCAAGAAAAGTGTGAATTATGCTTCACAGACCCCAGATATTTGATAGAATTCTCAGATGTAAAGAAGAAGAGCGATGATCCTGATGTCAGAACGGACGAAATGGAATGCATCATTTCTGGAGGTGGACCTATAACCCGAAATCACGTACAGACAACCCTGGGCGAGGTTGCCAAAGAGGTCGTAATAGTCTATGGCAGCACAGAGGGTGGTGTGGTCGCCTTCAATAAGATATGCAGCATTGACGAATATGAAGATTTCAATAGTGGCTATCTGACAAGGAATAGCAAAGTTAAGGTCGTTGGTATCGATAGAGAGGTAATGTATTAAATGTTAGGGTTAGTAACGGAAAACAGTATTTTAAGATATATTTTGTCTGACTGATACACAAGCTCAAAACCGGATCGATGCCTCAGCGGTGTTTCACGGCGTCTCGTCTCGTCACAAAAGTCGTGCAATGTTAAGCGTAATCAGTGGTCAAATTATTTGTGGCCGCGAAAAATTCTGGTCTCGCCATTATGTCCTTGAATGAGGTACATAAAACATATTACCCCACTCGACTCAGGTGTGAATGAGTACCTGGAATCAGGACAAAATGGACGCCTAACAGGCGACTGGTACTGTATGAAGTGGAAATACGGTTCCATATGGCTTGCTGGGAGAATAAATGTGAAATTGTGAAATGCAGTGAGCATGGAGTATCCGTGGAAATGCTCTATATAAATGTTCATATCTTTCTAAAACTCAATCATGAAATCACTTTGTGGCACTTTCTGCCATGTTCTAAAGAAACAGTATTTAAAATTTGGACCAGAAAACTCGACCTTCAAATATCAATCGAAAAAAAATTATCAAAACCTTCAAACTTGGGTGTTTTATAAAAGTCCCAGGTTTGAGAGTTTTTGGCACGATAAAGGTCATTTCAATCGATGGATATTTTAAGGACCATTTTTCTAGCCACTATGTTTAAAAATTTGTTTTTTTTAAAGGACGCCACTTCTTCTTCTTCTTTCAGCGTATCCGGCAATTTGCAGGGTTGCCATAATGAATCCCATATCTCCATGCCATCTCGGTTCAGCGCATCATCTTCCTCCAGGCCCAGTTCCTTCCTGTTGTCCTTTACCTTATCCCACCATCTAGTCTTTGGGCGTCCCTTTTTCCTCTTTCCCACTATTTGTATGTCCAATACATTCATCCCAAGTACTCCTTCTCTCGTCTCTTTACATGTCCGAACCATTTCAATATATCTTCTCTCATCTGTATTGATACATTCTTCACTCCAGTCAACCTTCGAATTCGTTATTTCTCACTTTATCTTTTCAAAGCAACGGTACTTAAGTGGCGCTATTGATTTGAAATGAGGGTTTAGGGAAAAGTATATTTAAATATGAATAGTTGGGAGAGTTTATATATAAAAGTTAACTTAAGCAATTATACCGAGCAATATTCAAATAACCAAATCAAGGCGCTTTACAAGAGATCCCGTGCCAATAGCAATAATTAAACTTGCAGGACGAGACATAACGCCTGTTACGCCTATATTACATTTTTTCCCAGGCTAAAAGTTCATATTTTACATCTGACTGCGGTGAGAAAATATTGACTCTTCCAAGGACTCAACATAGCGGGACTCAAACCCTTGACCCTCCGATCAGGGCGAGTGTCAATTCCACAAACCACATAGACGCAAATATATATATATATATATATATATATATATATATATATATATATATATATATATATATATATATATATATACAAAAAGTAGTGGTTTCCTATGTTATATTGCACGATACAAATTTAACGAGTTTAATGACTACAAAGAAATGAAAGAATACGTTTATTCCACCCCTGGAGGTAAGATTATTAGATAGTTTGTGACCAAATGGTATGCTCTTAGTACTTCTATTCACCATAATTTGTATCTTTCTCCATTTGCTTGAATGACAATTTGACCCAAATAAAAAACTGTTGGATTTGTATTCATGCGCACCAAACAATTATTTTAATCTCCAATCAGCTGTCTTTTGCCCCTAATTTCATACCATTGAAATGTTCGTAAATATTCTGCAATCGTTGAATAAATTTATTCAACGCTTTCAAAGCATTATTTAACGATTACGTATTTACTAATAAATCATTGGGTTTTCCAATGAGAGGGATGTTTTCAACCACTGCACGAGCTTGTGAACAAAGTTCGAATTCCAAAACGGAGTAATGTAAGAAATCTCTTATTCTACCCCTCTATCGATTCCTGTTTCTTCATATTTGAAAACATTCAACTGATACTACTTTTTAAAGAATCGGATTTTTAGTGAAATTTAACGATATATAATCTGACGTCACAAATTATTATCGTAAACTTGATATCAGTACGCGTTACTATTTAGGGAGAGTGGTGGAATATAGTAAATTATCCATTTCTGGCCACTTTAACCAGTTAGTTTTCGTACTAAGGAAAGTCAGTATTTAGAAACCTGTCCAGAAAACGTCTGTCAAATATCGATCTATTTCAATGGCCCTCGTCTTGACAAAAATTCTCAAACCTGGGACCTCATGAGGCCTTCCATCAAATCCCAGGTTTGGAGTTTTTGGCAAGATGAGGGTCATTTAAATCGATAGATATTTGATGGACAAGTTTTCTGGCCAAATTTTAGAATACGTATCTTTCCAGAGTAAAGCAGTTAACTGGCTGATTCTAAAAGACTTTTGACACCAAGTTCTCCCACATGAAATCCCATTTTTTATCCAGACAATCGGTCACTTATAGCATACCTGCCAACTACTACGAAATATTCGTAAAATTACGAAATGTTTGCTCCTATTTCAGAACTTCATGAGCATTTCTAAGTCATTAAAACTTATTGTAAATGAAACGTGATGCCAGAGCGCCCAATTCTATGGATTTTGACGTGTTATTTAATCATTGTGAGGCTAAATTATTAAATGTCTAAAGTTAACTTTAGCGATACAATTTCTGTCTCCTAAAAACTACGAAATTTTAACTTTTCCAGGAGGCAGATCTAGTTAAAGCAATATAATCTTAACACATGCAATTTTGTCTATTTAAACAGAGAGTGCCCACTGGTCATTTGGGTGAAATATTATTCCAATCAAGCCAGTCACTCCTTTACTACGTCAACGACCCTGAAAACACCTCAAAGACCTTTGACCCCAGTGGCTGGATAAGCTTGGGGGATGTCGGAAAGATCAACGAGAAAGGCCAACTCTACGTGATGGGCCGTAACAAGTTTGCCATCACCAGAGGCAACAATTTGTTTTACCCGGAAGTCATTGAAAGCTTTGTCCAAAAATGTCCTGGAGTTAAAGACGTGGCTGTAGTTGGAGTCCCCGATGAGATATTATTTGAAGACATCTGTGCTTTGGTCATAAAACACCCTACAGCTGATATCTCTGAGAAAGAAGTACGAGCTTTTTGTGAAAGGATGACACTGAACAACAGCTCAATGGTTCCAAATTATATTCTATTTGTTGACAGTTTCCCCCGAACTCAGAGGGAAAAATTGGATCGTAATAAAATCAAGGAATTGGCTTGTGAAACACTGAAGCTGCAAATGAGGAAAAAATGTAATTGAATTTTTGAAGAGGTTTTTATGATCGGAAATTATCATTATATTTCCGGTCTTTGAAAGTACTCTGTAACAAAACAAAAAAAAAACGTTTTAAAGATTTTGGCCAGAAAACTCGTCCTTCTTCTTCTTCTTCTTCTTCTTCTTCTTCTTCTTCTTCTTCTTCTTCTTCTTCTTCTTCTTCTTCTTCTTCTTCTTCTTCTTCTTCTTCTTCCTGAATATCTGCAAACCACATGGGGTATATTGTCACAGACTTTGGTGTGTATGTTTTTGTTTAGAGTGGCACAGAAGCGATCTATCTCTGAACTTTTTCAAGTTTCCAGACCTAACTCTATCCACAGGCAGGCTGTCCTCCTGGTATTGCACTCTAGAGCGCGGAATTTGGAATCTGTGACCGTGTCCTATGGTTTTCACCCATGTCGCATATTCAAGGTCGCCGTCAAATGACCCCCATCTTGTCAAAAAGAAAACGATACCTCAGTTGGTAGAGCACCCGCTTCACATGCAAATGACTGAGATCGATCCCGTGTACAGTCGAGATTTTTTTTCTTCTGATCCTCCTGTCTATCCAGAATTGAATGGGTTGCCTGGTCTGTTTAATCTGGCGGAAAGTACATTGCGATAGACTAGCGTCCTATTCAAAAGATAGCAAGCAGTTGCTATTGTCCGTTTCACGCTATAGAAACGGGATAAACTCCGACTCCATGAGGATAATGGCTCTGAATGGCGACTTTTGTTTTTCAAATAGAACTGCTGCATTCTGGCTATGCCATACATACAAAGATGAATATATGTAAATAAAATGTAAATTATGAATTTATATAGTGCCTAAACATCCACGTTTATCGTGCTCTGTGGCGCTTTACATAATAAAAAAATATATCAGTTTCAACAAACAAATCGTGGTTCGAAGAAAAAAAAAATTCTGTTTCAGCTTAACACGTTCATCCAGATTTAAAAAGCATTCATTCTAGTTTATGCCCTTTGAATTACAAAGCATGATTTATGACCTGAAACCTTCCATCTATTATTTATTTGCTTTGATTAACATAACCATTCTAATAGATAGCTTACAACACATCATCAAAGGGAGAATACGAAGAATTAACTTAGGCACATTAAAATTGTCAAGATTTACATATTTACGGAACTAGCTCCCTTTGAATAAGACTGGTATTTTAAAAGTCAATATAACACTCCATAATATTCTTATTAATTTGTGAATAAATTGAACTCGTGTGTTTTTTGTCAATATATTATAATTTCTCTATTCTTATAACATTTGGTTTGTGATATATTTTGAAAAAAGAAAAAAAAATTTATAAAGGGTATCAAATATTGTTTGTTTTTTTGTTTTTTTTTTTTGTTTTAAAAACGGAGCATTACTTATAATGAACAACATCAATCGTAACTTGCATACATACTTTTTTTTAAACATGAGCTTTTATATAGAGCAATATCCACTAAACGTGCTCTAGCGCTTTACAAGGGGACACTGACCAACAGCAACACGTAACATGTAGAACGAGATATGACGCCTGTAAGGCGATATTACATTTTTTTTTCCAACAAAGACAACGCTGTTCACGACCAAGTACTCATTTTACACCTGAGTACGGTGAGAGAATGTGAGTACAGAGCCGTTGCCTAGGACTCAACTATGCGCCGATGGTAACTCCAATCCCGGAGCTTCCATTCCACTAAACCACTTAGCCCGCATACCTAATTCACAACCGACGATGACGTCACTCATGTCTTTATTATTGTTTTTTTGCCATCGACGTTAATGAGTAATTCTAACTAAACTGTATGAATCAGACTATAAATTTTCATGTTACACACATTTTTTATTGACAACACAATTTTTTTTTAATATAAAAAGACACAACATTTATCAAAAATAAATTGAAAAAAAAATTCCCTTTATTCATCCCATAGGGTACTTTTATCTCTATTCCAAGTGAAGACTGGAATAACCCAGGCGTCAGCAGCAGTGCAGCGCCGCAAATTGCCATAGGGCAGCAGCCTCTTATGGTTCTCACACTTCTATGTTATGACGATCGACCCAATCAGCAAAGTCCGGTCCGCATTCGTGCACCGTCGCGAACCCGCCTGGTAGCATTGTCACAAAACACCGTTCGACTAGATGCTCTGTCGTTTCGGGTTCTTTCCCACATCGGGTACATGTTGGATAGGTGGAAAGTCCCCACTGATGAAGCGCATTTGCTGTTAGGCAGCTCCTCGACCGAAGCCGATTCGCAGTAACCCAGTATCTCCTCTTACTGGTATCAAAGCCTGGCAACTTCTCACCAAGCTTAGAGGAGGTAACGTTCCCGCCCCCACGAGGGATTGAATTCGTCCAAACCGACTTCCATCTCGCATGTGCAGCTCTGTCCGTTGTCATGGAATCTGCGTACAAGGGTTGCCGGGACTTATTTCGGCTCGAAACGGGGGCACCGTCCATTATGCGCTTCAGAGGGTTATCCCCATTCCCTCTCTCTCGGATCTTACTCAGCCAGTTTACCGTCTCCACAGGACATCGGGGGCCTGGATCGCTGCCATTATCGGGCCCCATTCTCTAGGAGTTGTTGCCAGCGTTCCTGACAATATGTGCATCGACTTGTGAAGTTTTACATCCACCTTCTCAACGTTTCTGCTTCTATCTCACACTAGAGCGCAATACTCCGCGGTGGAATAAAATAGTGCCAGGGCGGACATTCTCAGGAGCGCTTGGCTATCGCCCCAAGTCGATCCCGCCAGCTTCCTCAGAAGACTGTTGCGTTTCTCTATCTTCCGGGCAACCCCTTCGAGATGAACCCGATAGATAAGACTGCGATCCAACGTCACCCTTAAATATTTTGGATGCGGATCATATGGGAGTGGCTGGTCCCCGTCTAGGACATTCAGTTTACGGACAGTATCATCTATGTAATAAATGATAATGCTCTCGTTCCACCTTCCCCACCCCAAATTGTTTGTATAATTTTAAAACGTAACAATTACCGCCTACGGCACTCACTGCCCTGCTAGTCTCCCCTATTCAGTGATGGGTGGTGTGCTTAAAGAGCTGGTCAAACATTCTACGCGATTCCCCCTTAGTTCAGCATGCACACACACACACACACACATACACACACACATATATATATATATATATATATGCCACACACCCGCACGCGTAACACACTGACTAGACGGACACTTAGCACTACGAGGAGAGCGATGGCATCTTTCGTTTCCATTCAAGTTCAACACAAATAATTCGCGAAAAATAATTTCAACGGACCGCAAGGGAATGTCCAGTTTGTTTGAGATTTCCGTGTTGGTCACGGAAAGTGTTCGAGATTTTCGTGTCGCTAATACTAACAAAATAGAGGGAGCAAAACGGGGAATTGCACCGAGTTTGAGATTTCCGTGATTTTGAGAGTTGCATGTTCGAGATTTCCGTGCTCGAGTGTATTAATCATAATAAGATCCATTGTGAACTGATGTTTAGCCGAACAACTGATTTTTCAAATAAAAATAATTAAGTGAAAGAGGCTGTTACTGCTTTCCCGGCTATTCCAATATATTGCGTATAAGACCATAAATATTCTTAAATGCCCCCACTGGACATGGCATAGCATGATATCAGCTAACCTCAACTGACCCAGACAGGTAGCTATCATGGACGGTTAACGGATCCCTGAGAGTACCATCCACTGATCAATTCTTTTGCTGTAAGCAAATGCAGATTCCACGCAGTTCAGTAAACATGTGTTCTGATTGGTCGGTAACAAAACGATCTCACTGGGAGGGGGAAAGGCGTTTTTTATTATTTAAGAGTACGACATGAAGATGGTCGGGTATCAAGCATAGGTTTCAACTGATGTTTGTTGCTATAACGATGTCGCTAAACAGGGGTTTTATTGAAATGAATGTCGCTATTTAGGGTTTTTTATTACTAATAATAT
>NC_088360.1:110193073-110218073 GCF_034508935.2 Berghia stephanieae
GTGATAATGATGTGGTGGTGGTAGGGAAAAAAGTTAGCTAAAAGTTAGAGAAGGGTTTATAATTTCAAAGTACAGTTTTGAAACTATGTGAAGCCGGGTGGGCAGGGAACAAAATATCAAGAAACAGGATGAGAGAGGAAGAGAAAGAATGAGAGAGTAAAATACTCACACACACACACACACACACACACACACACACACACACGTGAGAGAGTGAGAAAGAGAGAGAGAGGGGAGAGAGAGAGGAGAGAGAGAGAGAGAGAGAGAGAGAGAGAGAGAGAGAGAGCGAGAGAGAGAGAGAGAGAGAGAGGAGAGCGAGGGTAGAGAGAGACGATAGAGCGAGGAACATGAGAAAGGATGGAGGCGGAGCAAAGATTTGTAGGGATAGTTTAGGAAAGCATTTATTTGTTTCAAAGATAGTCATAGTCAATCAACTGGAAACATATTGACCAATGAGATTGCAATTAAAGAAATGGGCTGGTCAAATTATTCATTGCATTGTTCCCATTTTGAGTCAGATGACATTGCTTAGTGTGCAATGACTTACATGAAAACATGTTATTGAATCTCTCAAGTTTTTCTTAGCGTCCACCCACATTGTTGATTGTCTAAAAAGACCCCCCCCCCCCCCCCCCCCCCCCACCCCCTCTTTCGGTATACAAAGAAAGCACGACAAAACGAACATCTCTCTCTCTCTCTCTCTTGTCTCTCCTCTCCTTTTCTCATCTATTTATCTATCTTATCTATCTATCTATCTATTGAATCGTGTTTGATACAAATATGGTACGAAAAGTGCTCGACATGCAGTAATGGAGCGAATTATTATTATTTAAAATATTTACCACAATGTTTGAGACAGTCTACATTAATGTTTCAGGCTTAATTTGCCATCGTCAGGACTGAGTTGTTTTGTTGACTGTTGTTGTTTCTTGAAGTGGTTCCGGTTTAAAGTTGCTTAACAAGAATTTACGCCGATGGGGACACTTTCCCTACATCTCACTTTTCATGTTGAGTGTGGCTTCATGAGGGTGTTTGATTATAGTATATTTCTCTTCCAGGCATAAGCTACATTGTTTTGATGTTGGTGTGTATCCTGTTGCTTTAGATAAAATTTTCCATGAAATGTTGTGGTCTATTTTGTTGTCTTTTAATTTCCAAATATGTTCGCTGAGTTTTGTGGATGTTTTTTTGTTAGTGTTTCTAAATGTTGAGGTGTGGAGGTTGTATCTTGTTTTGAAATTATTTTCTGTTAGTCCTACATATTTTTCTTGCTTGTTTGTTTTAGTTTCTGTGACTGTGGCTTGGTAAATTAAACTTGATTCTAAGCATTGTTTGTTTAGCGGGCAATGTTCTTTATTTCTGCAGTTGCATTTTCTGGTGGGTGGGTTTTGCTCTTGTCGGTGGTTTATTAATATTTTTTTGTTGTGGCTTGAGATTATTTGTTCTATGTTGCGCATACACGAGTAGCTTATTTTTATGGTATTCCTGTTGATAATTTTAACCACAAGCTACATAATCAGACACAAGCACAGGTCCCCACTAAGAGGAATACACTCAAATGTTTACAAATCATATATAATATAAACAAAACTGAATACATTACATAACAGAGAGCTGATTTACAAGGAAAAAACTATCATCTCCCAAAACTAACTATACATCTGTTTCCCCTCTCACCAAGGGTATCCGGTCAGGGCCAGGACAAAACCAAGTAATCTTATTCCAAGACAAAGACAGAAAGCTATGTATTCTGATGCCTCTATGGGGCTATTGGGGGTAGGAGCCTCTGATGACCACTACAGAGACCGCGCGAGATGAAGGGACATACTTATTCTAGATTGGTTTGCTTTGTTTAAATGCGTTTTCGCTCATTTGGTTACACTCCGGTTAAGTTGATTTTCGGATAAGTCGATTTCTTTCTCGGTTCCCCTGGGCATCGTCTTATCCGGAGTCCACTGTATACTTTTGTGGGGTCCTTTTGTAAAATCATTAGTCCGATTGTAGTTGTAAATTTCTTTATATTCTAATGTCATAAAATCAGTCACACCACTGAATCCCTACCAGCGCTTTTACTCACTGAGTCCCTACCACCAGCGCTTTTACTCACTGAGTCATTAAACTTTTACTCACCGAGTCCCTACCACCAGTGCTATTACTCACCGAGTCCCTACCACCGGCGCTTTTACTCTTCGAGTCCCTACCACCAGTGCTATCACCGAGTCATAGAGCTTTTACTCACTGAGTCCATACCACCAGTGCTTCTACTCACGAGTCCCTACCACCAGCGCTTTTACTCACTGAGTCCCTACCACCAGTGCTATTACCAAGTCATAGAGCTTTTACTCACTGAGTCCCTACCACCAGCGCTTCTACTCACTGAGTCATAGACTTTTTACTCACCGACACTGAGTCCCTACCACCAGTGCTATTAAAGAGTTATAGAGCTTTTACTCACTGAGTCCCTACCACCAGTGCTTTTACTCACCGAGTCCCTACCACCAGTGCTTTTACTCACCGAGTCCCTACCACCAGTGCTATCACCGAGTCATAGAGCTTTTACTCACTGAGTCCCTACCACCAGTGCTATCACCGAGTCATAGACCTTTTACTCACTGACACTGAGTCCCTACCACCAGTGCTATTACCGAGTTATAGAGCTTTTACTCACTGAGTCCCTACCACCAGTGCTTCTACTCACGAGTCCCTACCACCAGCGCTATTACTCACCGAGTCCCTACCACCAGCGCTTTTGTTCACCGAGTCCCTACCACCAGCGCTATCACTGAGTTATAGAGCTTCTACTCACTGAGTCCCTACCACCAGCGCTATTACTCACCGAGTCCCTTCCACCAGCGCTTTTACCGAGTTATAGAGCTTTTACTCACTGAGTCCCTACCACCAGTGCTTTTACTCTTCGAGTCCCTACCACCAGTGCTATTACCCGAGTCATAGAGCTTTTACTCACTGAGTCCCTACCACCAGCGCTTCTACTCACTGAGTCATAGAGCTTTTACTCACTGAGTCCCTACGACCAGCGCTATTGCTCACTCTGAGCCCCTACCACCAGCGCTTTTACTCACTGAGCACCTACGACCAGCGTTATTACTCACCGAGTCCCTACCACCAGTGCTATTACTCACAGAGTCCCTACCACCGGCGCTTTTACTCTTCGAGTCCCTACCACCAGTGTTATTACCGAGTCAGAGCTTTTACTCACTGAGTCCCTACCACCTGCTTCACTCACTGAGTATGACTTTACTCACTGACACTGAGTCCTACACCCGCTATTACCGATCAGACTTTTACACACTGAGCACCTAGGACCAGCGTTATTACTCACCGAGTCCCTACCACCAGCGCTATTACTCAGCGAGTCATAGAGCTTTTACTCATCGAGTCCCTACGACCAGCGCTATTACTCACTGAGTCCCTACCACCAGCGCTTTTACTTGTTGAATCCCTACCACCAGCACTTTTACTCGCCGAGTCCCTACCACATGGCTATTACTGAGTCCCTAACACCAGCGCTAATACTATTAGCCACCAAATCCCTACCACCAGGGGGGACATTATAGGCTCAAATTAGACCCCAAAAATTCATACAGTGATGCAGAAAAAAACCACGAACAGATCTCTTTCAAATTTACACAAAATGTTTCTTACAAGATGGATAGGTTTAGCAATAGTCTTGAAAATAAATTTTTCAGAATTTTTTTTCGATTTCTTAGTGAAAATTTGGTGTGACATGACAGGAAAAAAAATTGATTTAAAAATTCATAAAACTGCTAAATTTTTGTTTAGCCCAAAACCCAACCATCATGATGCCAAACACATCATAAGAAAAATTCTGACCAAATTTGAAGACAATCTGATGGGAAAAAATCCAGATGTGAGTGTTAGAAAATCAGAGAATGACGCACAATGAAATTTTGAGAAAATGAAAAATTTGTCTTTAATTTGATAATAAAGCTAATTATGCAGACAAAGGCCAACATTCATCAAGTATAACCAATATGGAACAAGAAAACAGTAATATTTTATAAATTGGTCAAATTCTGAAAAAAATTATAAACGATTCGCTAACCCTTACCTCTAAGAAAAAATTGCGAAATAATTTAATAGCTGCTGTTATTCACCAAAAAATTACTTTAGTGGTCAAATATGCTTTATAGTTCTAAAATTCTTTAATTATATCTCATGAACTAATAATGTAATGTATAATTTGATGTTAAACACCAAAAATAACTGAATTAAAAAAAAACTTTTTAAAGGGGCAACATAAGCTAAAATTAGACGTAAAACCCTAAAATTTCTAACATAGATGCACCAAAAACTAGCATATAAATTTCTTCCAAATTTAAACACAATGTTTCTTTCATAAATAGCTATATCATGAAAACTCTTGGAATAATTTTTTTTTTGAATTTTTATTTGATTTCAACTGAAAATTTAGCGCGGATCGACAGGAACAAATGAATTTTAAAATTTATAAAATTGCTAAATTTTAATTTACCCCCAAACACTTACATCATGATGTAAAACACATCATAGAAAAGATTCTGAATAAATTTGAAGATAATTTAAAGGAAAATGACTAAGGTAGGATTGCTAGACAATCAGACAAATGACATAAAACAGACATTTGAGAAAGCGCAAGCTTTTTCTATAATTTGACATAAAGTTAAAAGGCTGATTTTGCAGACAACTAAAAGAAATGATCCATCAAACTTTCAAAATATGACCGTAATAGGACAAGAAAACAAAAATGTTGTAGATTGATCTAAGTCTAAAAAAAAATTATAATCGGTTAACTAACTCATACCCCTTAGATAAAAAAAATGCTGTAAAATTGATTTTTTTACGCCCAGAGATAAAATAATTTTGTGGTCAAATATGATGTCATACCTTATGAATTCATCATCATAATCACAAAACCTAATTATTTACTGTATACAATAGGTTATACAGATGATTTCTAGATATATTAAATGATTTTTCAAAATATGATATGGCACGCTATCCTCATTTTTCATTTTTTTATTCTACTTGAGAGACAAGTCGTATAAAATTAGATATCTAGTCAAGTTGAACTGCAAAATCAATTCTATTTTAGACAATAAAACAGTTAAATAGTGCACTAGCTCTGAATAAAAAGCAATTTGCTTTCCCAAACCCTTGGAATAAAAATCTCTTTCGCCTCAATACAGAAAAAGTCAACACTACTTGTTTGCCACCACTTTTTTTGTAGTTCCATAAAGAGGTTGATCCTGCTCTGGATGGAAAAATTGAAATAAAAAAGAGACATTTCATTAGCAATTTTTGGAAATGGCATTATTGTCATAAAATGCATTTGTCAAAGACATAGCAATTTTAAAAAATGATCATTATTCACACCAACACACTTGAAATTTCATTGGTTTTACATCCACAGAACAAACTCTTGGCAACAAACTATATTCTGTCGTTGTTAATAAATTCAGTAGTAATTCAATTCAAATGATGCTTTGCCATTTTCATTTAGAAAAATGAGCATTTATTTTACTGATCACCAATACAAAATGTAAAGGCGCTATGGAGATTTGAAAACATTACTAACCATTGTCAAAAAGTACATGCAGACACTGATCTGCTGGCCCAGATGATGGTTTGCTGATTGATGAGTTTTGCCACAGGTTTGCCTCAACACACCTTGCCAGAATAGCCCTTGAGCCAGAATCTTTATGGATTGTCAGGACACCAGTAACGTCAACAGAATTCTTTCATGTTAGCTGTAAATGAAAACAAAAAATTAAATTAAATTCACTACAGCGAAATAGGCACATACATGCCAATGCTAAAGTTTATAACACTTCGCATGTTGAACGGGACATAACATTGTTGGGCGATATTACAATTTCTTCGGACAGAGACAACGCAGTTTACGGCCAAGTACACATTTTACAACTGAGTACGGTGAGAGAAAGTGAGCAAAGTGCCTTTTCCAAGGGCTAAACTATGCGCCGAGCGAGGCTCGAACCCAGGACCTTCCGGTCCAAAAGCGAGTGTCATACCACTACGACATAGCCGTACAACAACACTAATATAATTATCTCACATTGTCATTATCATCATCATAGGCATTTCAAAACTACTACTAATAATAATACTACCACTACAGATATCTTATTATCATTATAGATTATTTCTCTCTCTCTCTCTCTCTCTCTCTCTCTCTCTCTCTCTCTCTCTCTCTCCTCTCTCCATGAATAACATACAACCCAATTATCGTATAAAAACAACCCCCCCCCCCCCCCCCAAAAAAAAGTTTTGAAAAGTGTGGACGATGCATGCTGTGTCAGCACAATAAGATATAACATAACTGATGAAAGGGATTTTGTTAAGGACCTGCGCTGGAATGGTCGTGAGTCACTCGAACCTCTTATCTTGATAAAATTGAGCAAACTTTGACTGGTGTCCGTACGACATTGAAACAACTGGTTTTAAGGGCGGTTGGGCTAATTATTTGAAATCCTTCAAAATTTGATTTTGGAGATTTTTGTGGAATTGATATTTTATTAACCCTAGAAATAGTTATTAATTGAAGTTCCAAATTTAAGTAGACTATAGGCACGAAAACACAGTGAAAATGGACAGGTAGTAAGAAAAGTGTGAAAAACGGGAAGCTATTGCTATTTTCTAAAAATGTCATATTCTAAGGTATGGGATACTGTGCCACGTTCTCCCAAAATTTTGCGATGAAATTGTCTTGAAAATTCCACAGTTATCACAGAGATAATTATTGTGTTACATAGAGAGATTTTTTGATAATATGTGAATTTTGAATTATAATCCTATTCTGATTTTAATCAATTTTGTCATAACATTTGATTCTCAACTTTGTAATGCTCTAACAAAATTCCATAAGCTAAGCCGTAACAGATAAAATCTCTTGGTGCACACTCTCGACTCTCCTACAAATGTTGACAAGAGGAAGAATATGGAGGTCATCTTCATTAGTTTTTGTGACGTTTGCACAAGATTGTTTATTTTTGATGTCAGACCCCAAATTAGTTCATCTGTAAAATGGTATAAACCATGATATATTAAACATTTTTCACATAAATGTGTTTTTAAAACATATAATGACGATCAGAATGATTTAAAACCGCCAATATGAATTAATTTTTTTTTTTTTTGAAGACCCAACCTCCTTAATCGCCTGACATTGGAAGGCTGATATAATTTTTTTTTTTTTTTTTTTTTGGGGGGGGGGTGGCAGGGGGATAGTATTTATTTTTTTGTAGCCTGTTATTGTTATTTTCCAACATAAGTATAAAGTTAGTTATTGCGCCTAGCGACAAATGGTCGTCAGCTGATGCACAATCAACAAACACACAACCCCAAAGCATTTTAGTTATAAAATAAGAAATGATGTAAAATTGCATTTCGTATGCTTACCTTGTAAACTGAATATTCTGTGACTTGAATAGAGTGAAGAATTACCAAAGTCCGTTATAAGTATAATCAACTTGTAATAATAGTAAATAATGTGATGAGATGAAGTGTTCACTTTTAAACTTCCAGATAATTACATCGATATTCGCCATGATAGGAATAGCTGTTGCCAAGACCCAAACATTTGACAATATAGACCTTTAGAAAATAAAACGTGGATACTTCCCTTATAAAACTGCATCAAAAACACGTTTTTCATTGACAACTTGCAATATTCATATTTTTGGATTCTAGAATAATGAAACAACCTAAAAAGTGGACTAGTCCAATTTGGCCGAAACATTTTTTTAAAAACTATGTGGTCTTGTGGTATGACACTCGCTTTCGAATCGTAAGGTCCTGGGTTTGAGCCTCACTCGGCGCATAGTTGAGTCCTTTGAAAAGGCTCTTTACTCGCATTCTCTCACCGTACTCAGGTGTAAAATGAGCGTTGTCTCTTTCCAAAAAAAAAAAAAAAAAAAAGAAATATAATATCGCCTTACAGGCGTCATGTCTTGTCCTCAATGGGACCCCTTGTAAAGCGCTTTGAGCAGGTATAGTGGATAGCTGTATAAAAGTTCAATTTTTTTACCGAAACATTTTTTATAACTAAAATTGACTACAGATCCTCCTCCTCCCCCCCCCCCCCCCCCCCCTTAATTTTTTTTTTTTTTTTAATTTTTTGTTTTGTTTACTATAATAATTGGTAAAACAAAAATTGAGTGCTATTCATTAAATGTCAAATCCAATTTTTAGGTCCAATGAACTTAAAATGGATTAGAAACGCCAAGCTGGTCACCGTACTACATTTTTTCCCCCAAACTATTTTCTGTATATTGCAGTTCTATCCGTATAAAATGTTATATTTTTATTAATTACGCAAATTCTATTTTTAGTAAGAGTACAAATAAGCTCTGGCGTTATTTGTAGTCGAGTGTTTTACTAGCCTTAGGTTGAACATCTTGAATTTGCTTCTTGAAGTTTAGCTTCCTATCAATAAATACTCCTAGGTCTTTTTCCCCATTGGATTTCTGCAGGGGTTTTTCTTTCATTATATAGTTTGCTTCTCTGTTGTTTTTTCCTAGGTGAAGAACTGCACATTTATCTACATTGAACTCCATCTGCCATATTTCGGACCATTCTTCAAGCTTTTTCAAATCTTGTAAGGTGTTTCTTTCCTCCTCTATATTAGCTACTCCATAGAGCTTAGTATCATCGGCAAAGATTTTCCATTTAGATGATAGATTGTCTGGCAAGTCGTTGATATAAATCAGGAAGAGAACTGGTCCCAGTACACTTCCTTGTGGAACTCCACTTGTTACCAGTCTCGCCGCTGATGCTGTTCCATTCACTATCACTTTTTGTCTTCTATCTTTGAGGAAATCTCGGACCCATTTGACTGTCCGATCATTAGATACTGTTCCAATTTCCTGATTAGGCGCCAGTGTGGAACTTTGTCAAATGCCTTTCTGAAGTCGAGGTATATGACATCTAAATTGTTGCCTAATTCCAGGTCTCTCGTCCAGTCATCCATTGTTTCAAGTATGTTTGTTACTGTAGACCTTCCCGCCATGAAACCATGTTGATCTTTGCTGAATAGTTTGTTCCTGGTCATATGATCAACTTTTTCTTCTCTAATCAGCTGTTCCATGAGCTTGCAGACAACAGGATTAAGGATCAAAATATTTGAAAAAATAACTGATATATGCCAGATTTTAGAATTCAGATAATGTCCCAGTTTGGTGATCAACTATTTTCTTTAGATAAATAAAGATAAACATTATTTGACAATAACGATTTCAAATACGAGAATTTTTTCTTATCCCCATGATTTCTTTAAGATTCGATTTGAAGATCAAATTAATAACTTTACAGAGAAAGGCCGGGGATGTTGAAGGGGGCAGGGGTAGGTATAATTAAGTTCTGGTGTGTTAGAAACGAAACCAAAATATCTAGTATTAAATATAAAATATGATATTAGAAGTAGTAAAGCCACTATAATCTAAGGAGATTAACGTTTGAGAGCAAGCTTTTGGGGGAAAATTCCTTACCTAGGTATTGTTAATTTACAAGACGTAACCATAAGAAATATTGAAAAGCCGAAAAGATATGGATGTCAAATTCGCATTTTTGTATTGTATGTTTTTTGTTTGTTGTTTTTTTAAAAATTATATTATTGATATTTGAAATTGCTAAGATCCGTATTCTCGATTAACAGACAGGAGTTGCTTCAGAAGGCTCTATTTTTCATTAAGTCCTTCTGTATTTGTTTGACGTCAGTCACATCGCGATTGTGCGGCTACGTGGTCTTGTATGACACTTGCTTTCGGATCGGAAGGTCCTGGGTTCGAGCCTCGCTCGGCGTATAGTTGAGTCATTGGACAGGGCCCTTTACTCATATTATTCTATCACCGTGAAATGAGAAGGCCGTTACCTGACCGTTAATAGCGTTGTCTCTGTCCCAAAAATTGTAATATTGCTTAACAGGCGTCATGTCCCGTCCTACATGTTAAATGTTGCTGTTGGTCAGAGACGACTTGTAATGCGCTTTGAGCACGTTTAGTGGATATTGCGCTATATAAAAGCTGAATTATAATTTTTAGAATGAACTGCCACATTTTCATTTACAATTGTCTTTTTTTTTCTTGAAAAAAACACCCATTGAATTTCTTCCATTTTAATCACAATATCTCAACCAAAATGCCCAAAACGAAGCTTTTGATTTATGTACGGTATTACAATGTTACTATATTATATTTTCAGAGTCAGTGACACTTAACAGGTCATTCCCTGCTTGCAGAGCATTTCGTTCACGATAGAAAATATCCGATGCGCAAGGCGTGCTTTCCTTCCGAAATGG
The DNA here is from genome assembly GCF_034508935.2 of Berghia stephanieae. Lineage (NCBI taxonomy): Eukaryota > Metazoa > Mollusca > Gastropoda > Nudibranchia > Aeolidiidae > Berghia > Berghia stephanieae. Next base: position 110,203,407 of record NC_088360.1, read on the forward strand.
GTAGGTTGGAATACAAGTCACCAAGTATATAAAACATATGTTGAGTAGGAGTAGGAGTGAACTTTCTATTTCCAAGAGTTACAAACAAAAAAAACGAGTGAATCTATATTATATACATTTAATATCTTCATCGGTTTTATTTAGAAACGCAGCATAACGGCCGTGTGGATGATTTAAATAATACGAATTGTTTTTATCGTTATCTATTTGTTTTAAAATCAATTTTCCCCCATGATATACACTGTTGTAAGGTCCCCTGCCCAAATAAGGCCCAGGCCCAAATAAGGCCGACCCCCCTGTACCATAAAATTGTGGTTCATAAAGTGAAAAACCTTAACACTTCCGGCAACCTAGAGATAAATGTAAACGATAAACGAAGTTTCGTTTCCCTGATCAACGCGCATCATCGCCCAAGGCAAGAAGTGTGTTTGTTTACAATTTGTTTTGACAAGAAAGTTTGTCAAGAACCCATTCGACAGCCAGTTTACGTAAGTATAAGTTAATATTAACAATCATAGACATATATTTCAGTTTAAAAGGTTTTTATAACTTGATTTACTTCAAAAAATTTAAGCTTAGTCAAGTGTTCATGTGACAAAGTATGAAGAATTGACTTGCTAGGGTATGCCCTATTAAGGCCCGCCTAGAATCCCTGGTGGGCCTTATTAAGGCACATTGGAAAGTTTGTGTTTGAGACTCAATTTAACATGCTATTTGTTCAGGGGGTTGTTAATTGTTTATTAATAATTATCAAAAACAATTGTAGAGACACACAACACAAGTTTTTCGCCAAATTCAAAGCTAAATCAATCTATGTCTTCTCTATATTTTCAGTTTGATCCCGATCAATGGCTTCGACGCGCAGAGCAAAGTGGTCCCAGGAAGATATGGAGAATGCAATGAGAGCCGTCAACAGAGGAGACGGTGGGGGTATCTCTGTGCACGAGGCATCAACTCGTTTTGGTATTCCTAGAAGAACCCTCCGGAACCATTTGTCCAGCGGATCCACCGAAAAGAGACTTGGACGAAAAACTATATTGTCTTCGGAGGAAGAATTAATGCTCGTGAATCGCATCATCCGGTTTGCGTCTCTGGGCATGCCATTCACCGCAAAGATGATCAGGAGCCATGTCTTTAATTATGTTGCCAAAAACAATATTTCTCACCCTTTCACATCGAATCTTGCAGGAGAAAAGTGGTTTCGGCTTTTCATGAAACGCCATCCACGGTTGAGTGCCAGAAAAGCACAAGCAATGAATCAGGCACGAGCACAGAAACTTAACAGATTCATTGTGAATGATCACTTCACTAAACTTGAGGAAACTATGAAAGACCTTGATCTGTTTAATCAGCCAGATCACATCTTCAATTTGGACGAGAAAGGTTGCCAACTAATCTCCACCATCAACAAAGAGTGATTGCTGCCAAAGGCCACAAACGGGTACATTTGGTAGCACCAGAGGATGGTGAAAACGTGACTATTGTTGCATGTTTTTCTGCAGTGGGGATTGCGGTTCCCCGATGATCATTTTCAAGGGAAAGAATAGAAAGTAACAATATGGTGATGACCTCCCTCCTCTGTCATGCTTTGAAATGGCAGAGAAGGGCAGCATGACACATGAAGTGTTTGTCAAGTGGCTGAAACACTTTTCTAAGTTTAAACCGGCCGGTAGAGTGCTTCTGATTTTGGATGGAGCAAAATGTCATCTGTCAATGGATATTCTGGACGAGGCAGACAAATATGACATCACGCTTTTCTGTCTGCCGTCAAACACGACGCATGAACTGCAGCCTCTGGATACTGCTGTATTCCGCTCCTTTGAGCATCACTGGGACAAGCAGGTGTTGGAATTCTGGAGGACTCGTCCTGATAGAACACTCTCAAAAGACGTGTTTGGGAAGGTGTTCACCCCTGTTTGGATGAAATGCATGACAATGGGAAACATCACAAGTGGGTTTCGCACGTGCGGAATATACCCATTCAACAAAAATGCAATCCCAGACCATGCTTTTGCTCCAAGTGAAGCCACTCAAATTGACGACAATGAACCACCTCAACCTTTGACGTCAGCTGACGCCACACAACAACCATCAACGTCATCAGCTGAAGCCACACTGCAACCACAGCCTTCAGTGTCTGCTCCAGCTGCGACACCAGGCACAGAGAAGCCTTCTCAGCCTTTGGCAATGTCAATGCCAACGACTTCAGCCCCAGTTTTACCATCACCCTCTACAAATGTAAGTTTTTGTGATCTCATGAAAACACCAACTAAAAAGAAGAGATCTGTCGTGAGAAAGAAAAGCATCAACTACAGAGCTACTGTAATTTCAAAATCATTGTTTGAAACTGAAAAAACTGGAAATGGTGGAAAGGGGAAGGGGAATGGCAAAGGGAAGGAGAAGGCGAAGAAAACAACACAAACAGAAAGTGGTTGGTACTGTCCCGTGTGCCAAGATACCAAAATTGAAGACATGCGGAGCTGTGAAAGCTGTAGTGTATGGTATCATGAAGATTGTGTCGGGTTGACCAAGGCTGACGACTCTTTTGTTTGCCCAGAATGTGACAATTAGATTTATAATGATGTTGTTACAAGCCTAGAAACTGTTTATGTTGTTCTTATGGTGTTGTATGGTGATTTTGTGATGAGCCTTATTAGGGCATACTTGCTTTATTAAGGCCCACTTGACTTATTTCCAAAGTTGTTCTAAATAAATAACACAAAACTTATAAAATGCCTTTTTGCCTTTTGTTATGTCCTTTATAAACCAAGTGCAGTTGTAAAAAACGCAAAGTGTTAAAAAGAAAATGTATTGGTGGACACAGGCCCATCAAATAAAAAAGGTGGGCCTTATATGGGCAGGGGACCTTATTAACCCTTTTGTACCCCGCATTTTTCGTATAGCACGTAAGGCAAAAATCTTACATTTGTCTTTCTCGACTTCTTCCAAGTCAAAAGCATAGTCTTAAATCATTCTAATATTCATTGAAAACCATTTGGGTCCCCGAGTTTGCGGTTGTAAAAGTGGTGGACGCATATTATGGACTTTCTCCCGAATGAATAAGTTGACAGTATAGAAAGTATATGTGTGAACGGATGAATTCACAGCCACATGGACAATACGTTGGAAGGTACGCCTAAAGAGGGATTTTAGACCTATTCGTCCTTAAGGTCGAATAGCATCAACCGCCATTGCCGTACGTAAGGACAAATAGTGTTGCGTGCACTATTCGTACTTCACACTAAAGCTGGGCAATATTCCGTTTCTGTTTTTACTGAGCTAGATTCGATTCCATGTAATTACATGATATATCCGTATCGTCTTAAATCTTTGACAAACCCCACCTCCTCTGTTAGTGAGTCAAATAATCAGTTGAGTGTGTGTGCGTGTGTATTTGTGTGTGTGTGTGCGTGTGTATGTGTTAATTTCGTGGGGTTTGTATTTTTTGTTTGTTTTTTGTTTTCTTCTGGGATATGATTTTTTTCCAGAATGGTGATCGTTTTCTTATTAGCAGCTATTTTCTTGTTCTCCTTTAGCAAGTATCCCATTCAAATGCCTGCTAGTTAGAGAGTTGGGGTTGGCTGGGCACAGAGGAAGATTCGTCAAGTTTTCTTTTCTTTTGTTGTTTTTTTTTTTTTTTGGTTGGGGGGGGGGGGTGTTTGATTTTTTGTATTTTTTTCTTCTTCTTTGTGTGTGTGTGTGTGTGTATGTGTGTGTTTTGCCTTTATTACATTTTTTCCTATCTATGATAGTGGTTTAACACTCAATAACTATTTGTTTTAAATGACTAGTATTAAAATTGTCAAAAATATTATATTAGTCGTAATAATATAAGCAGCCCAAAAGACATCAACGTTTTGTATCTCTTAAGAAGCAGTTTAAAAAATATTATAATCTTGATAATTCAGTGAGTGCCATCAATATTGGCTTGAATTTAGTCAAAATTTTTCATTTATTTGAACGATGTCGATACATGTCCTTTAACTTCAGAAAATTTTGTCATAAGTTGTACCGTCTTGAGTATAACAGAATAACAGTATAACAGAGCTGTATAACAGAATGGTAAATTTAATTAATGGAGAATTCAATGCGTTATTAAAGTGGCAGTAATGGTATAGACGGTATGGAATTTGGCGACTTTACACCACGCAAATTAATTCCAAAGTCGAAGGCACAACGTTGCATTTAATCTAATCTCCATATACGATGTCAAATATATTAAAGATTAATAAAGGATACTAATGTCAAGTCCTCAATATTTTCAGTACTTCATTCGTTAGCTAATACTATTAAGTATTTGGTATCCACTTTTGCCCTGACGAGAAGTTAGAATGTCAACGGGCTGGGATTTGAAATGTCAACGGGTGAAACTGGGTGAATTAGAATGATACAGAACATAAAAGCCCAGTTCGGCCTAAGAACAATAACTCGCCTATGTTCTTAAACTCAGAACAAGGGGTAATGTTATCAGGGGTGTTGAGATTGTTATTTTGATCTGGGTAGGGGTATATGGATAACAACATCAATATTAGAAATGCCTTTAACGTCTGATAAAGCTAAGATTACTGGCCAAAAACATATTTCTAACTTAAGTTAAAATTTGAAAAATAAAAACACGGAAATATATACATAATAAGCTTTATATATTTTAAACAATGGTTACAAGAAAAAATACACGATTTTTCTCAATAATTCTGTACTCAAACAACTTTGTATGCAAATGTTGTATTCCAGATGTGTAATTTGGCTTATCACCACTCAAGGTGGTAACTCAATATATTTTACTACAACTAACGTGTCTATGTACGCAGTGATACAGACCTGCCAAGCGCCAAGCATTCGACTTATTGTATTATAGTGGGATGGCAGAATACAATTTCGAAAGGGATTTGTGCTGCGTTGTAGGTTAACAAATCATCCCCATCGACGTGTACAAATACGCAGGTCTGACATCCGAACCCACTTTTCAGCAGTTTAACATTGTTGTATAATGGACAGTATTTTGCGTCTTTTTTTTTTAGATTTCCATTACAACAATGAGCCCATTAGGAAATGGGTTATCAGACCTGAATATAAGTGCACGTCGATCCACATCAATATATAAAAAAAAACATCCCCATCACAGAGAATAATCACTACCACAAGCACTTTTACAACAGCCTCATTACCATCAGAATCGATACCACCATCATTTGCACAATATCATACGTATCAACACCCCATCAATATCACTACCACAGCATTATACCTACCATTACCATGGTCATATCAACTATTGCCACCACTAACAAAAGCATAAATATCATCTCAGCCTCCACCACTCCAGAAAACAATCGTTTTAAATACCAATATCAGAGGCGTACACTATAGCGTCACCATTGCCTTCAATGTTATCACTTCACCTTCTTGATCATTGACACCACCAATGCAAATAAATTACGGTCATTATCGTCCCCGCCACATTATTATTATTAATATAACTATCAACATCACCAATGCATCAGCTTTGTAACAACTACCACCACCACCACCATCATCATCACCACCACCACCATCATCATCATCATCATTTCAATCACGACCATCACAACAACACAATTAACAGCATCATCAATGCTACCACCACCACTAGCACTACTAACTACTATCACCACAACATCGACTACCACCAGGGCCCAATTTTATGTAAGCGGACTAGATTTAGTTATTTACTCGTCTAGTAACTGATTTGCTGGTCTTAAGCGGAGCAAATGACTAAAAAGTGGGATTTCATGAACGTTTTCTCGTCTCTGACTAGCGAGGCTTGCCGAGAAGTGGGCGTTGTTAGGATAGTGACTAATTCAGATATTTAGTGCTTGTAACATCAAGCTCTCTAGTACACAATGGTAAGTAAGACACCAGCCTTCATATTTTCAACGCAAAAGATTCCCAAAGAAGAAATTAGCAACACCTCCGTTCCGTTTCATATTTGAACTTACTTTTGCCGTGATTAATCTGTCATCTGCATTTTTTGCGGCCGCAAATATCAGGGCGATCCGCAAATTTTGGCAATTTCCCAAAATTGGCAAATCGTGGCAAATTTTGGGAAAATTGGCAAATCGCGTGCAAATTTTGGGGAAAAAAAAGAAGCGGAAACAAAATAACGAAAAAAAAGTGCGAAACTTGAGAAATGTTGCAGCTTTGCCTGGGCCCAAACCAAGGGAAGCTACTCTCTACGGATAATGATCCTTTAAAATCTTTGTAACAACGCTAATCACAGTCATTTCATTTCTCAAGTCCTTAAATGTAATAAATTGTCTTTTATATAATTTTTTTCTGTATCGCGTGTTAATTTTTACTGAAACGCTTAGTTTTCCTCCGCAAATTTTTGGGCAAATTTTGGTCTTTTTGGGAAATTTCTTGGCAAATTTTGGGGGATTTTTTGGCAAATTTTGGCAAATTTTAGGTCCCAATGTGGCAAAAAATGCAGATGACAGATTAATGAAATCACGTGATATTGACTGTCGACTGATCAGTCAACAATCATGTCCATGGTCGACTGTCAATTCTATATTTAGGCCAATGAAAGTTTCAGTGAAAATCAAACGAATTGAACTTAAAAAACAACAACAAAAGACAACGGAAAATATGTTCTGACGAATCACATTATTTCAGTCAGTTGCGATGCCAACAGAATAATTTTTGCCTCCACTATACTTTCTAATCGTTTTTTTTTTTTTTTTAGGTTGTTCTTTGAAGCAAACCCTTCCACTTCGAGTCTCCGTTCATTGGCAATCTGCGAACCGATTAGAATCCGGCTTTTCCCCTAGTTTTTACTCACAAAAATGTGTACTTTCGACGGTCTGCGCCTATCTTACATTTAAAAAAAAAAAGTAGTGTCAATACCAGCAGGACCCCTTTTGCCTCTGTCATTCGTAACCGAAGTATTTTCCTTCCGAATCGAAGCTCTCTCAATCTAAAAATAGCTTGTCGACGATATGACGTATCATAGTAACTAGTCTCAGACTAAGCTTAAAGTCCGGCCTCAGCAATAAATGACTAAAACTTGATCAAACTTAGTCTGAAGGTGACGTGATTTTAGTCTGGGACATACTTGGTCAGCTCGCATATAATTCGATTTTTTCAAGTCCTTGGCTAAAATAAAAGACTAAGCGCTAGTCCACGTTCATGAAAACGGGCCCAGAGCTTCATTATCGCCATCATCACCATAAGTAACAAGGTCACCACCATCACAGATTTTTTGAATTGCAAACTTCCGAATATTTCTTTTTAATTCGTGGAAGTTGGCAGTTCTAAAATTTACAGGCGGCTTAGACTTACGGACGAATAATTTTTGCGAAGGGGAATGACGGATATTGTTACCCATTTATTATTGAAAAACTCGATGCTGCTATTTGATGTTTTTTTCTTTTCAATTTTTTTTCTCTTCGTCCTGTCATAGGTGAAAGAAAAGAAGATATCGGATAGACCGTAGACTATACAGCTAGGGTAAGAGGGGGGGGGGGGGGTTGACAAGACTTGATAATGAGCGTGAACTAAAACATCGTGATCATTAATCATTGTCACAGTCACAGGGTGAGAGCATTTAACGAACGGGGATGATGGTTGTGGTTTCTGTAGGTGGAGAGAGAGAGTGAGAGAGAGAGAGAGAGAGAGAGAGAGAGAGAGAGAGATAGAGAGAGAGAGAGAGAGAGAGAAGGGGGGGGGGGGGGGGTGATGGATAAAAGAATTTAACTTTGTAATATTATTTAAGTTTCTATCTTTAGCAGCAGCTAAAGGACAGAAAAAGTTGATAATGATAATAATAATAATAATAATAATAATAATAATAATAATAATAATAATAATAATAATAATAAATTAAGTGTGTGTATGTGTGTGTGTGTGTGTGTGTGTGTGTGTGTGTGCGCGCGCGTGTGAGTGTGTTTGTGTGTTTACAATTTCAGAAATTTTATCTCATTGTATTTCATGAAAAATTTTATTTTATGAATCGGCTGAATATAGATATATGTGGAACGTTAAATATTACAAGAGGTCTGTGTGTTTATAAAAATGAAACGAGTGTCATTTTGTTACATCACATTCTGTCGATTTTACTTTCATAATTAATTTAGCTTTCCTATTTTGACTGCGTAAATCACGAACAAATAGTAACAAATTTGAAGAACTTAAACTGCCACTACAAAATAGTCAACCTCATAAACAATCTTTACCAACAACAGACAGCAACGGTTAGACTAGAATATGGACTTACAAAAGGTTCCCAATAAAGCGGGGAGTGAGGCAGGGGTGCATCCTTTCTCCTTCACTATTCAGCCTATACACCGAAACAATAATGCGTGATGTAATGACAGAAGAAAAAGATGAAGAGTACAGTGCCGTTAAGATAAATGGCAGGAAGATCTCTGACCTACGATATGCAGACGACACGGCGCTATTGTCAACAAAATCAACAGGTCTCAACAAGCTAGTAAAAACGGTAAAAAAAACATAGTGAAGATAAAGACCTATTATTAAACGCAAAGAAAACTAAAATAATGAGCACAGATAAAAGCAGCACTGCTCAGGTCGAAATAGAAGGAGAACAACTGGAAAATGTTACAAATTTCATTTACCTTGGAGCACAAATAGAAGCCAATGGAAAATCGGCACCAGATATCAGGAGAAGACTTGCAATTGCAAGCAACAAACTAAAAAAAAATGATGGCAATCTGGAAGAGCGAGGAAGTCAGACTGAAAATGAAGATCCTAACATCCTGTATTTTTCCCACTGCAATATATGGATGCTTGTTTGTTTTTAGGTGTTTAACGGCGCTTTCGACACTATTTAGGTCATTTAAGCGCCCGTTTCTGTCTTTCATCAATCTTTTATCGGCCCCGAGGGGCCACAGCTGATCAAAACGTGTACTGTTGTAATAAAATCTTTATAAAATCATAATAGTTACATGTTTGTTAAGTAAAAATATCTATTTACAATTTCTGCAGGAGTTCACATTCCTGCAGATACTTTAAAATTGAAAGCGGATCGACCGACTGGAACAGAGACTTCAAGTCTCTGTTATCATAATGTTGTGACCTTATCTGTTCTAATTCTGTACATTCAATTAAAATGTGTTGAACTGTCAGGTCACAGTTACATGTTCTGCAGAGGGGTTTTTCATCCCTCTCCAGAAGGAAACGGTGAGTGAGGGCAGTATGTCCGATCCGGAGTCGAGTTATTTTTACCTCGTCTCTTCTTTTTAGCCCGAGTTGGGTCTGGGGCCGAGGTCACTTTTAATTTGTTTTAATTTGTTATGTACATCTCGACTCCAGGATCGTTCCCATTCCTTTCGGACATGTTTTTTTTTATATTGATCTTTAAATCCGCGTGTGGGATTTTACTGCCCTCTTGTAATTCTTGGCTCACCGCCTCTTTTGCCAGTCGATCCGCTTCTTCGTTCCCCTGGATACCCACATGACTAGGTACCCAGAGAAAACAAACTTTCTTTTTCTTAATAAATAATTTATTTGCACCTTCCAAGATACTTATGAGTCTTGGATCGGTGCAATAAAAATTTGAGATCCCCTTAAGTACGGACAGCGAGTCAGACAAGATCAAGAATTTATTTTTATTCGATCTCTCAGCCAAACGGAGAGCATTTAGGATTGCTCTCGATTCCGCTGTAAAGATCGAAACATTTCTATCCAGGCGAAGTGATCCTGTGCCTTCCGATGAGTGATAGGCACATCCTACTGGAGAGCATTTAGGATTGCTCTCGATTCCGCTGTAAAGATCGAAACATTTCTATCCAGGCGAAGTGATCCTGTGCCTTCCGATGAGTGATAGGCACATCCTACTGCATCTGCGCTCTTTGAACCATCCGTAAATATGTGAGTATGGTTTTTGTATGTTTGTAATATTGCTTTTAGTGTCTGTTTGTAAATATGTGGGTCTGTTTGTGATTTTTCCAGTTTTGTTAGGTCCAAATTTATGTTTGGTCTATGTATGGACCATGGTGGTGTCTTTGCCTGGACGTATGGATGTATCCTATCTAGACTGATGTTCATGTCTGCGATGTCTTTTTTTATTCTGCAACCTAATGGTGGTGTCATTTTTGGGTGCTTGCGAAATTTTTCTTCTAGTGTCCTATCCGTGTAGTGTACATGTTTGTGTGCTGGGTTGTCGTGTAGCGATGTGACCTTAGTAACATACTGGAGAGCCAGTTTTTTCCTCCTGAGATGGAGAGGTGGCTCATCTGCCTCAGCATAAAGGCTTGCCACTGGAGAAGTGCGGAAAGCCCCGAGTGCCAAGCGCAGTCCCTGATGATGAATTGGGTCCAGCATGCCTAAGTAGGATGGTTTTGCAGAGCCGTATACAAAAGATGCGTAGTCCAGTTTTGATCGAATAAGGGTTCGGTATATCTTTAGAAAGTGTTTGTGTCCGAACCCCATTCCATGCTCGACAGAACTCTCATTATTCTCATTGCTTTCATGCATCGCAGTCTGAGATCTTTGATATGGGCGAGGAAATTTAGTTTCCTATCAAAGATCAAACCCAGGAATCGGGCTTCGTCCTTTACCTCAATTCTGGAATTGTTGAGATAAAGGTCAGGCTGTCTAATGCAGGTGCGTTTTCGGCAGAAGTGGACAGCTACTGTTTTTGATGGGGAGAAGGAGAAACCATTGAGATTTGCCCACTCCGACAGTTTGTTTAGTTGGAGTTGTAACTGTCTCTCAATGGTGTCCATACTCGATTTACTTCGATAGCATACAAGAAAGTCATCAACATATAAGGAACAGTCAACATTCTGTCTCATTGCATTCACTATTGAGTTTATTTTAATCTCAAACAGAATGGGAGACAGAATGCTACCCTGTGGAACTCCCTCTTCCTGATCAAATGGATCAGAAAAGGTGGATCCTGCTTTGACCTGAAAGGATCTGTTGTTTAAAAATGCTCTGACAAACATTGGAAGGTTTCCTCGTAGACCAAGATTGTGCAGATCTTTGAGGATTCCGAATTTCCAAGTTGTGTCAAAGGCCTTCTCAAGGTCAAAGAAGATTGCTACCAAGTGCTCACCTTTGGCAAAGGCCTCACGAATGAAGCTCTCTAGTCGAACAAGGTGATCAACAGTTGATCTGTTCTTTCGAAAGCCACATTGGAGGTCGGAGAGAGAGTTGTTGTGTTCCAAGTAGAACATCAGACGCTTGTTGACCATTTTCTCCATCAGCTTGCATAGGCAGCTGGTGAGGGAGATTGGTCGGTAGTTTGAAGCGTCCGAATGGTCTTTCCCAGGTTTTGGGATCGGAATCACGGTGGCCAGATTCCAACTAGGTGGAAAAGTCTGTGTTGTCCATATCTTGTTATAGATATTCAAAAGGACAACCAGACTATCTTGTGGAAGATGTCGGAGTATTTCATAACTGATGTTGTCAGGACCCGGTGCTGTGACATTTGTGTCACGGAGGCAGGCACCCAACTCCTCAAGTGTAAATGGTTTGTTGTAGTCTTCAGTGTTTGTAGATGTAAAGTTTATTGGTGTGTTTTCTGCGTTTTGTTTATGGCGCAGAAATTGTGGTGTGTGGTGTGCAGACGAGGAGTTGTGCGCCAGCCTCTCGGCCAGAGTGTTGGCAATTTCTTGTTCTGTTTCAGCCACGGATCCATCGGGACGAGTCAAGTGATTTAGTGAATCACTATCGGATCCCTTCAGTTTCCGTAACATCTTCCACACCCTATTCAGGGGTGTCTGGCTATTTATTTTTGAGACAAAGTTTTGGAAGGATCTCCGTTTGTTTTCTCGGAAGATCTTCCTACACTTTGCTCGTAGTTTCCTAAATGTTGCGAAATTCTCAGGGATTGGGAATCTCATCGCTTTCCTGTATGCTTTTTTCTTTTCCCGTAGGGCCGCTCGACATTCCTCTGAAAACCAGGGATTGTGTTTTCTCGGTCTACCAGAGGTTGTTGGTATTGTCGAGCTGCAGATATTTGTTAAAATATTTTTGAATTTGTCATAGCTGTCCACCTCTGTCGTAAGGAGTCTGTGACACTCCTGTGAGAAAGTTTCCCAATCTGCTCGCCGAACACTCCAACGTTTGGGCTGTGGGGCCCTTGAAGTCGGGGTGATGTCGAGGCAGACTGGAAAATGGTCAGAACCGTGATCGTCATCGATCACAGTCCAGGAGAGCTCTGGAGCTAGTGTAGGATCACAGAAAGTGAGATCAATGGCAGACGTGGTAAGATTGTGAATATTTACCCGTGTTGCCTCGAGACCGTTTGCCAAGTATACATCCATTTTCATTATGAAAGCCTCCACTGCCTTTCCCCTCTGGTTTGTGTCTGTGTTTCCCCAGAGAGGACTGTGAGCATTGAAATCTCCCATTATCACATAGGGAGGGGGGAGTTGGTTTAGAACTCCCTCTAGCTCGGCAGACTGGAGGCGATGATCTGGTGGGATGTACACAGAGCAGATGGTGATTGGTCTGTGCAATGTCACTCTCACTGCTATTGCCTGTAGATTTGTTTTCATTGGTATCAAGCGGTGGGGGGTGCTCTTCTTCGTGAGAATTGAAACTCCCCCACACGCTATCTGGCCATCAGAGTGAATCAGATGATTGGCCGTATATCCTTTTACTGTGTAGTCGTCTGCTGGTAATTTTGTTTCCTGCAGACAGACTACATCAGGATTCCTCTGGAGGAGGAGGTCCAATTCTGTTCTATTTGATCTGATCCCTCTGATGTTCCAGGAAATTAATCTTGTCTGACTAGGTATCCTAATTTTTTGTGGGGAGGTTAGGCAGTATGCCTGCCTTCAACCCTTTTACTTTTATTCTCCTAGGAGGAGAGACTTCCATAGAAGGAGGCCCTGTGGAGGGCCTCTCGGTTTTTTTAGGGCTGAGTTTTTTTGAACCCTTGGGATTTTTAGGTCCCTCTGGGTTCTTAGATTTTTTGGGGCTTTGAGGCCCCTCAGGGGGATTTGTGGATCCCCGACTGGTGTTGGTGGCTCCATATTCTGGGAAGGGGTGGAGTTTTGTTTTTGGGGGGATAGAGAGGGCTCAAGGGAGTGGAGATGGGGGGTGGGTCCAACATCCACGCCCATGAGGGGGAGAATTTTTTTGTTTGGGAAGGAGGGGGGTGGAGGTCGCCTTGGAGGTGGATGTGGAGGGGGCTGCAGGTTCCACATCTTGAACCTCCATGTGTCAAAAGATTTTTGACACATTTGCGACTTGTTTTAGGTCTTGATGGCTTTTCTTTTGAGGACTGCTTTTCTAGTCTGTGCGATTTGCCATGGCGTTTGGTTATACCCAGCCTGGCAACTTCTGCATAATCTTGGCAGAAGCAGCGACCTGCCGAGGGGGCAGATCACTGCTTTTGCCTGAGCAAACGTACCGCCGTAAGTGGCTCTGTATGTCAAGATTGCCTTTTCTTCTTGCCACTTAGGACAATCTTTCGAATGTGCTGCATGCTTGCCTTGGCAGTTCAGACAACAAGGGTCCACTTTGCAGTTTTCCTCATTGTGGTCTTCTTTGCCACAGCGGGGGCATGTAGCTTTACGGCGGCAGTTTGTTTTAGTATGGCCGTACCGGTGGCAGTTAAAACATCTCATGGGGTTCGGGACGTAAGGCCGAACCTCCAAGTCGAGGTATTCAATTCTTATTCTCGACGGGGGTCTCGGGCTGTCAAAAGTCAGGATCCAGGTGTTGGTCTGGATTGTGCTGTCGCCGCGGCGGATGCTAACCCGCCGAGCTTCGACAACACCCTCCAGTTCCTCAACCATCTCCTGCTCCGAACAGCCTACCAGATCTCTGCTTCTTATGACACCTTTTGACCTATTGAGGCTCCTGTGAGCCTCAACGGTGACTGGGATGTCAGAGAATCTGGTACATTTCAAGAGGTTCTCACTCTCTTGTCGACCCTGCACTTGTATCATTAAAGTGCCAGAGTTGTTCCTGTTCACTGCCTTTGGTGTACCGGCGCCATTTGCTTTGAGTGCCTTGCTGATGGTGAAGATACTCAAAGTGTTTAGTTTAATATTATCCTCGTTCGGTTGAATTACCAGGAACGGCGAGAATTTTGGGGTTGCCATTCCTGGTAAGTCATCAAGAGTCATCGGGGCTGTAATCTTTCTTTTCTTTCCTGTCTGGGGTGGGGCTTTAAGGGGAGAGTTTTTGCTATTTTTGGCCATGATATTTATAAGTTTTTATTCAACCCGGCTATATTGTGCCCACTAGCACGGCTCAGTCCCACACTTGGGGGGTAAGGCACTCACCGAAGCTATACTCCTCAAGTCTGGCCTCCTCTTGTCCTTTCATGGTCCTTGGAAAAAAAAAAAAAAAAAAAAGGACTCGAGGGGTGGAGTTGGGGGACGTCCCGCCTCCAGGCCTTTCTCTCGGATTGACCCTAATCTTTGCGTTGCACAAAGACTGACTGCTGATTCAGAGATGACAAACCATGATTAAAAAGAAATTTCATGGGGGACAGGAACTAGATATGGTTTTAAATCTAGTCCTTCCAATCTCTTTGCCTAAATGGAGGGGAGTGCCAAAAAATAGATTTGGCATCTCTGCGTTGGGTAGCTCGGGCCATCTACAAGGTAGGCTACCCACCCGTCTTTAGAGAAGCGTCAAGCCAAAGAGGAGTGTTGGGGTAGAAACACCTCGCAAGGTGAACCCCCTCCCGCCTCCAGGATC
>NC_088360.1:110225573-110310573 GCF_034508935.2 Berghia stephanieae
AAATTCTCTATCAAATTTGCCATAAAATTGCAACGTTTCAATCTTATTCCATTTATTACGCGAGATACAGCCATAAGTCGGATAAAAAATGCCGAAAAAGTGTCCCATATTTTCACTTTTTTTTTCCTCTTTGCGGGTCATCCAAATAAATGACACATTTGAAACTGCATAACTTGTTTATTTATGAATGGATTTTCAAAATTCAATCAGAGAAGATATGGCTTTGATTTTCGACAAAAAATTCCCTCACATAAAAAAGAAAAAAACATGTTTCATAGTCATTGCTAGTCTATGCCATTAAACTTTGTCCAATCTCATTCACGTGATATTACTGTAACGTAGGATATAGTAAACGACCATCCAGAATTTTCTATTAAACAAGAAAATAATAAACTAAGGCATCATTTGCCAACAGAACCACATGTCAATAGCAGTACAATAAACAATATGATGACTGGAATGCGACTGACTCTGAATAAACTTGAAGCCTAACTACAGGATTGGAATACAGTTTATTAATTTAAAATTCCTCATTGATTGGCCAGAAAGGCACTGCTTGAAAGAGACTATGCTATTAAACTTTGTCCAATCTTATTCACATGATATTACTGTAATTTAGGATATCATAAACGACCCAGAAGTGCATAGATCAAAACTACCCTGAAAAAAAATCAGAAGTGCATAGATCAAAACTACCCTGAAAAAAATGGACAAGAATCTATACAGATGGTTCATGCAATAAAGAACACACATGCGGGGGCCTGGGAGTGCACATCGAGTACACAAATGGTCAACAAAAGGAGATCAGCAAACCGACTGGTACTCGCACTTCAATCTACAAGTCAGAGGCAGATGCAATCCATGAAGCTGTTAAGCAAATCCTCTCAGAAAATGAAAAACCAAGACACATAGTGATTTTAACAGATGCTAAGAAAATTCTGGAGGATATAATGATGTCCTTTGCGGATGATATAGACGCCTTGGTGGAAGACCTCATGAAGCTAAGCAAGTTTACCAACATGGTACTGCAGTGGATTCCAGGACACTGTGGGATACTTGGAAATCAGATCGCTGACCAACTGGCAAAGGCAGGCAGTCGCATGCAGCAACCCTCCCCAATGTACTCAACAGAAGAAATTAACAAAATGGCCAAATTTATCCAGTCTCAGAGATGGAGAGAGAAGCACCCAGAATACAACATGAATGACCCAATCAAGGTGCTCGACAGAAAGGAACAGGTCATCATCTCCAGACTGAGAACTGGACACAACCAGTTAAAGGAACATATGTGGAGGATGTCCAGAGCAGGTGCCTCTGGACAATGTGACTGCGGACTTGAAAATGAAAATGGACATCATGTCCTAATGGAATGTCCAAAGTACAACAAGTTGAGAAGGAACTTCTGGCCTGACCCAACCCCATACTCAAAGAAGCTGTACGGAAGTGAGGACGACCTCAGGACCACTGTGGGCTTCATTCACCAGACCGGACTGGCCATGTGACGTGACGGGAACGAAGAAGAAGAAAGAAGATAAACGACCATCCAGAATTTTCTTTTAAACAAGAAAATAATAAACTAAGGCATCATTTGCCAACAGAACCACATGTCAATAGCAGTACAATAAACAATATGATGACTGGAATGCGACTGACTCTGAATAAACTTGAAGCCTTACAGCAGCATTGGAATACAGAAACACTTAATATCTCCGGTATCAATTTGTGACATGGTTGATGCAGGTTGCAGTAAATATTTTATTTATGCTAACAAAACGGGAATCAATTTGTGGACAAAAGAACAGGGGGTCATTCTCCTGGAGGTTCTTGGGCTGTCTGTGTTGTCATTGGCAGACGGGAAAAACATCAAGATGATGTTTGCAATAAGTAGTTGGCGCTGACTTATTTATCATGAATTACTTGAAGTGGCATGACCCGTGAAAAATTCAATTTCCTACAAGAGGCAAGCAGACAATATTTAACGGACTCAGCACGGTTCATTTTTGACAATGCACCAGCACATCAGAAAGTCCCAAACATTCCTTTGGTGTACTATCTTGTGAAAACACTTTCAGTTTATGGAAAAACAGTATTATACATTTACCAGAAATTCGCCATCACCCTCTTACAATGAAACACTGAATGAATGGCAAGTCTTGCTCAACTGTCAGAGTGGGGACACGGCTTCTGTCACACGACTAGCGATGTATGCTGCCCTCAGGGGGGGGGGGGGGGGGGGGGGGGGGGGGGGGGGGTGCAGTCTCATCTTCCTGCCTGTTTGCCATGGATGATATCTTTATGTTAAACTGAATATTTTTGTACATTAAACAGTTATGATTCAATCTATGCATGTCTTGTTGTTTCGTGAATTAAGCATACAATGATAAGTTTGATGTAAGGGTGTAACAGAGACAGGGCAATTTAATGCTGGCCATACACATAATTTATTTTTTTCCCTGATTTTTGCCGTAAATGTCTCATACCCCATCCAATTTTTTCGAGCATTCTTTGTCCATGGATCATTTTTTGCCCAGTTCAGCATTTTTCTCAGAGCCACAATGCAAATCAACCGCGATCTTCTAGTTTTGTTTACTGTGGGCAGATGGCTGATCAGTTACCCAAGAGGCATTTTTGTTATGGAAGTAAGTTATTCAATCACTTTACAAGCTTGGCTGGCATTAGATAAGCAAACGTTAGTCACCGGATAAGAGAATTGAAAGTCTAAGAATCAAAATTCTAAGCAGGCATGTCTGTTCATTTACTTTTTATTTGGAAAGAAACTTATAGCAATACTATTTACCTCTTGCCCAATTTGAATTTAATAATAATAATAATAATAATAATAATACTTTATTGCATCCCAAAAAGGAAATTTTTTGTACAGACGTGTTATAATTTACACATAAGATAAAAATACAATGGAAATAGGATGTATATATATAAAAAAGGAGCAGCTCTATAACCAGAGCTGCGCTTTATAATATGAATAATTTCAACACTGTAAAATAGTTAAAACTGTCACTATAAATTGAAAATTGAAAAGATTGCAAAACAAATAAATTAATAAATTAATATTTATATTTTTAAAAAGTAAAAATGAGAAATAATTATATAAAATGATTATTGCTTGTTGTTATAAAGCCTAATACTGGACGGCAGAAAAGATTTTCGGTGTCTCTCTGTTTTCGTTGAAATAGAGAAAGGGCGACCACTTCTTTCTGACATAATAATTGATGGTCTTAGTGGATGATACTGGTCATTTAATATTTTAGTTATTTTATTTATACAAAATTTCTCGTATAAAAGATCTACATCGTCAACATCATTTATATAGCGTTTAATGGATTTTTTAATATTTGAATTTATTTTGTTCCTTTCCACTGCTAAGCAATTGCCTCCCCAAGCTGTTATACAAAATGACAAGACACTTTCGATTACTGCTCTATAAAATAATGTGCAGAGGGTTTTATCTATTCTAAACTGAGAGAGTTTCGATAAAAAATATGTACGTCTGCACATCTTATGCTAATTATTTTCAAGTGTTCATCCCACTTGAGCCTGTCATCAATCGTGACACCAAGGTATTTGTAGTGAGGAACTCGCTGGACGAATTGGTCCTTTAATTTTAACGGTTCTATCGGTTCCTTCACTCTCCTAAAGTCAATCACTAGCTCCTTTGTCTTGCTTATGTTAAGCTCTAGGTGGTGGGCATCACACCAAGACACAAATCTATCAATTTCTTGCCTATAAGCCACTTCGTTGCCATTTGTTATGAGGCCTTGAAGAGCGGTGTCATCTGCAAACTTTATTAAAGGTACACTCAGGTTTTGACTTCTACAGTCATTCGTGTATATTGTGAATAATACAGGGGACAATACACAACCTTGAGAAGCACCAGTATTTGTAGTTATACAGGAAGATTTGTTTTGTCCTAATTGAACATATTGTGCTCTCTCCGTAAGAAATTCGAGCACCCAAGCAATTATATACTTGTTTAAATTCAGACTAGTCAATTTTTGAACAACCAACTGAGGTTGCATTGTATTGAACGCTGAAGAAAAATCTGCAAAAAGCAATCTGCAATAGCTCCTAGCGTGATCTAGATGCCTGTAGATGTTGTTTGTAAACAGCAAAATGGCATCCTCTACGCCACGTCCTGGTTTGTAAGCAAATTGATGACTATCACTCAATGGCATAAACTGATTCCTAATTTTAACAAGAACAAGTTTTTCTAAAGATTTCATGACTATTGAAGTCAGTGCAACAGGTCTGAGATCGTTCATAGTTTCAAGTTTTTCTTTTTTTGGAACAGGAATAATTTTTGAAGTTTTCCAAATTTCAGGGATTGAAACGCATTGGAGGGACCAGTTAAAAATATGTGTATAAATGGGGGAAAGCTGGTGGGCACATTCTTTTAATAGTTTTCCTTTTTTGCAATGCATTTTTGCTTTCTTATTGCAAATTAAACACAATTTTACATCACTTAATGGAGATGAATGAATTTGTGATGTCAATGATTAAAATCTTGCACATTTGAATTCTGCATTTTCCCTCAAAGAGACGAATTTTAAATTTGCAATGTCAAAGAGCAGTAATACACATTTATTTTGTAACACTATGTATAAAAAAAAAAAAGAAACAACGTTTTTAACGTTTAAACGATGGTGACCACAAGACGGTGATGAGGATACTGATGATGACAAATATGATGATAAAGATGATGTGGATGATGATAAAGATGATGTGGATGATGATGATGATGATGATGATGATGATGATGATGATGATGATGATGATGATGATGATGATTGTAAAGAAATGCCTTCTAGGTAACAAAGGGAGATAGTTGTCCTACCTACCAAGGTCTCGGGTAGAATCAAACCCATATAACTAAATGATTTATGAGTGTAGGATGGGTGTTGGAATAGGGACTCCCTTGTTTTCGCCGTGGGTGGTGTAGACTATGAAGGCAATGAAAGAACGGAGGGTTATCATGTTCCATCAGTGTTAAAACACCCTCATCAATCTTATGCATCAACCGAGATACCGTTAGATACCCTGTCCTATGTTTCGGCTTGGGCCGATGTTCAACTGGCAGTCTGCGATTTGAGGTCGAAGAAGAACGACCTGTACAGCCTGTGTGTTGGCTGGAATTCTGTTTGGCTATGTTGAAGCCACAGTGAAAAGGGCCCAAAGTGGCCAGTATTTTATGTCGCACCCGAATATGGGCTCTCAGGCGATATGTGTTGGGCCTGTGTGTTGGCCAGCATTGTGTTTTAGGCTGTATTGTAGCCGAAGTGGGCCTAATATGGCCAGTATTTTGTATATCGTACCCGGTTATGGGCTCTAAGCGATATTGTGTTTTTGTAATTTGTGCTCGTGAAGAGCTGACGGGGCTAGGACATAGCGCCCGGTAAATGCGTTTGCATCTTTGAACTTTGTAATTTTGACGGGGCTAGGACATAGCGCCCGGTAAATGTGTTTTGAACCCTTTTGAACAATATGATTTTTGAGAAATATGAACAAAATACAATGTAATGTTTGTAAAGATGAGGAAGTAACACTCGATCTATGTGTTTTATTTTGGAACAATTTTGGATTTGAACAGGCTGGAACACCGCACCCTGTGTGAACAATTTTGTAATTAATTTTATTCTCCTTTCGGAATATGAACAGTTTATTTTGACCCTATCTGTAATTAATAATTTCATTATTATGGGAATTAATGAAACGGTTGGAACCTGGGTGAAGTATAGTTTATTTTGGTTAAAACTTACATGAATTTTATATTGCATTACTACTTTTTACTTGTATGTACTTTTGATTTTTCCTGTCAATATATGCAATGTTATTCTGTTTTGCTCAATAACTATGAGCTGTTCCCCTTTCTTTTACTTTAAATAAATAATAATGGCTCTCTTGTCAGATACGGTGTTCTGTTGGTGATTGTAACGTCCACGTCTACCTCTCCACACTTTAAGGTCATAAGCGGCCTTCGCATCCATTGCGAGTTGCGAACGCACCTTGTGACAATGATGATGATGATGATGATGATGATGATGATAATGATGATGATGATAATAATAATAATAATAATAATAATAATAATAATAATAATAATAATAATAATAATAATAATAATAATAATAATAATAATAATAAATTTAATCATAATAAATATAGTAACAATAATAATAATAATAATAATAATAATAATGATGGTGATGATGCTATAAAAAAAAAAAAACTTAAAAAAAAGGAAAATGATATTGATACTTATCGAAAAAGGACAGGCAAAATTTTCAGTATTTATTCTAAAAAAAGCCATAAATTCACAGCATTTTTAGATATTCTTATCATTTGGAATTAAATTTATTTTGGCAAAGATATATTATCACAAAATAATAATTGAAGTTCTATAGTTTTCAGAAATGGACAATCTGTTTACCATTTTACGGTAAAAATGAGCTTCATGATGGGGGATATTTCTTCATACGCTCTATATTTCTCTTTCATACTACTATTACTGGTAACACCATTTCATCAATCAAACAGAGTTTGTTGGAAACAAGGCAATGTTGAATGTTTCTTGCGACCACATCAAACATAAATATTGGACAAACATAAGTATTGGACATAGCAGTCATTAAAAAGAAAAAAAATCCCTTCTGGAGACATCGTCATATGCTGTCACGTTGACATTTCATGATGGATTATAAATAATCCATCAAAGTCGAAACACACATGTTGTCCAACTGAGCAAATTAGAAGTTAATAATCATGGACGAGGATAAAAACAAAAGAACCTTCCTAGATATCCTGGGTCACAGCACAATCCTTTATCATTTGACGAACTCAACTCTCATAACAAAGAGTTCTGATTAATGTTTGAGTATAGAATTTTACAAAGTAATATTTGGAATGCTTTTAGAGTGAGATGGTTTTCTAATAATAGAAACAAAATTTGTGTGGTAGTGTAGAAATGAAATTTCAATTAACATTCTCGCCACCTTCATTTCAGGGCAATAAAAAATATCAAAATTAATCATTATCATTATGCCACTTTTGTATGGCACCATCCAAGGACTCAAAGCCTTATAAAAATACAAACCCTTCTCAAACTATGATAAATAAATAAATAATTAATTTTTTTTATTTTTTTAAAAATAAAATAATTAAATAAATGAAAAAAATAGATAAGTATATTTTTGAAAATATAAAATTTTAAAAAAATCAGAATCAAGTTCTAATAAGATGAGACAGAACAACAATCATTAGGGATATCATTAAAGAATAACAACCCAAGGCTGCTAAATGTAAATAAATTCCAAAAGTAATTACTATTATAATTGACATTCAAAGTTGACTCATAAAATGTAAAGTGATACAGAAATAAATAAAATAATTTTTTCACAGTGCAAATCAATGACACAAATGAACACATACACACTAGGCCACAAAGTGACCACTGACTAAGTATTGAATATTATTTAAGCCATAGAGGGCGTTATCACCCATGATCGCCTGCTGCTGAATTGTCTGGGATTGCCTGTATTAGGTATACTCTTTTTCAGTACTGATTCAAGTTGTTTATTCTATTTTCAGCAGTAAACACTTTGTTTTTACTATAACTAGAAGAGTTCTACTTTCGTTTACACTTTACCATTCACCGATTCAGACAGAAGTTACCGAGTTATGATTTTTAATGGTTGAAAAGTGTTAGAATTTGGAATTTTGTTTAAAATCAACTTTTATCATAGTCTTGATAACTTTATCAAATAATATGTTTCATAGAAAAGGCAACAAATTCTTCTATTTTTTAAACATTTGAATCATCTCTATCGTATGTACAGTTAAAAAGTTCCGCCTTTTTAAAAAACAGCATTCATTATGTTATGACCTTTACATCAGCCATCTGAGGGGGGAATATTTGAATAGGGTCAGCCCTTTAAGGGTTAAAATTGTCATCCAACATATGACAAATTTTACCAGCTTCACCGACACACACAAGATGATATGCCTTTTGAGTATTTCCAGCCATTGTCCCAAAATCCAGAGCATTCAAAACCTCCAGGCCCATGAAGCTTGGTGTCGGGACCAGTGATAACATAGTCTGGCAATAAGTTGGAAAACTGAGAAAGACAATAACAATGGATATTAAGGGTACAACAATTGTACTTCAGATGAATTCCTTTTTAAAAGCAATTTTTTGACATTCATTAACACGCTTAGAGAAATAAAACATTTTAATAATGATGCCAATGAATTCTCAATAGTGATGTCATATTCCTAAAATAATTACAGTAGAATTACTTTAAACCGAAATTTTGGGGACCTTCTAAACCATTTCGGTTTAAAGACATTTTGGTTTAAAGCAAGTTCCTGTTTTGCGATGTTTTTCAAGGGTAGTAACTATTTAAGAAATTTGCTCATTTAATCGTATCATGGGTTTCCCCATAAATGTAGTTGTTGAATAAATGCCGTCTTCGTAACCATTTTAAAAATCATTATTTTTTTATTTTATTATTTAAAAAAAAATTGGTGTGGTTTTAAAATATTTTTGGGAGTTTTCGTTTTCAATTCAAAATTGTTGAAAGAGTTGAGTTCGAAATGCCGTGTTTTTTACATATCTCCGTCTTGATCAACTTTTTTTTCATCGACTTCACATAGTATTTTAATTTTGAACTCCAACGTGTAAGCACAGTGCTTTCTTTTAGACATCTTTTAGTAAAATGTAAAGCTAAAATAAGATCGAAAATTCTTGTGCGATAATTGATAATGAATGACGCGCAGCTACTCAGAGGTGAAGTGAAATGGAAATGAAAAGGCGTGTCAATGCTAAGCTGTCTACTACACACCTCTCTTTTGTTGAAAAGCCATTAGGTTCAAAGGCCTAATTACATAGAACACCCCCCCCCCTCTCACACAAGACATTCAATCAAAGTGGAAATGAAATGGCATGTCAATGGTAAGTTGTCTACCACCCCCCTCCTTATTGTCGTGTTGAAAATCCAGTCAGTTCCAAAGCATCAACACACGAGCGAGAACATCTCGCTTGCGTGATTCTACACCCCAACTCCCCTCTTTCCTCATTTTTCGCCTGCCAGTCACCCGTTGTCTAAAATTTTTTCAAAATTTCAAAAATTGAGCTTTTATATAGTGCAATATCCACTTAACATGCTCAAAGCGCTTTACAAAGGGTCCCTGGTCAACAGCAACATTTAACATGTAGGACGAGACATGACGCCTGTTAGGCGATATTACAGTTTTTCGGACAAAGACAACGCTGTTAACGGCCAGGTACTCATTTAACACCTGAGTACGGTGAGAGAATGTGAGTAAAGAGTCTTTTCCAAGGACTCAACTATGCGTCGAGCGAGGCTCGAACCTAGGACCTTCCGATCCGAAAGCGAGTGTCATACCACTAGACCACATAGCCGCCCGTTGTCTTCCTTTTCCAGTCTACGATCGTGGTGCTGGCCAAACCCAAGTGCAGTGATTGAAGTGTTTGCCTACCCCCCACCCCCTACCCCACCCATCACCCTCATCTTATACTTACGCTCTTTGTTTTAATATCACCGGGCATTATTATGTGGGAACCTTCCCGAATTTTTGAAGAAAAATAGAGAGAGAAAAAGGGAAGGTGCTCTCAAGTTGTTTCGGTTTAAAGAAAGTCCTTCTTAGAAGTATTTCAGTTCATCGTAAGAATTAGTACAAAGATAATGAAGAAACTAGTACAATTTATTAAATTCTTTGCGGTTTAAGGTATTTTTCGGTTTAGCTTCTTTCGGTTTAAAGTAATTTTACTGTACTACCACAATGAATTCCGAAACGACGTCATAATCCGAAAAAAAAATTATCATTACTATCCTGTCATCATCATTATTACCATCACTATCAATTATGGCTTTTATAATTATTACTGCCACTGTATTCTTCTTCTTATCATTATTATTTTTATTATCATTATTACAGTCCAAGCCGATTTATTGGGACGATTCGATTCCCAACAAATTGCCCCAATTAAGCAGCGGCCATGAAAGCGAGCAATTTTTCAGATCTACCATAGTCTACTTGACATTATCCAGACTTGTGACTGGCAAAACAACTTCTAACTGCATAAAACAATTCATGAATTTGCCACTCATAATGGTTGCATAAGTAAGCAACAGATTAAAAATACATTGTCTACTCATACGTCTCATTGAACAAACAAACCATTTGGTGGTGACAGCCTTGAACAAACAAAGCCATCAATCATTACACATCACACTATTGGTCAGTAAACAGGCAAGCCTAGCATTGTGGCCGTTGACCAATGACCATAAACATGATGATGGCAGTGGATAACACTGACAAGGGATAGAGGTAAATTTTCTTGTTCACATCTCTGTGATGACTGTGACGAATGGTTCGACAACACACCCAATTGACTATCGCAATAGACACAAACAAAGGATACAAGTAAATTCTATTGTTCACACCTCTGTGATGAACGGTATGACCGCACACCCGATTGACCGTCCCGTTAGACTAATTTGCATTTTATGAACCATCGGTTTAAAGAAGACAACAAAAAAGCTCTATATGGGGATGGTCATTGTCGAATTCCATTCCCCAATAAAGCAGCTGTCCAAATTAAGTGGCATCCCCAATACCGGCTTGGACTGTATTATCACTATCATTATTAATATTATTATTATTATTTTAAAAATTATAATTATTATTGTTATTACTATTATTGTTATTGTTATTATTATCATTATCATTAATATCATTATCATTATTATCATTATTATTATTATTATTATTATTATTATTATTATTATCATCATCATTATTATCATTATTATCATCATTATTATTATCATTTTTATTATGAATCTTATAATTATTTTTTCATCATTATCATCATCACAATCATTATTTTCATTATTAATCTCATCACCAATATTGTTGTTTCATATCCCTTTGGTCAATTAAATGTTTACAGACTTACGGGAGATCTGGCCATGGGAGGAATGGTAGGTGTGGCCAAATGGATTACATCTGCTAATCCGTTCATGGACCTACCCATCAGCAAAAGGGCTAATCCGCCATGGCCATGAGGTGCTAAGGTTAAAATTCCTACTTGTGATGATTCATATTTACATGTACTACCCAACATCACATGTTTTTCATCTGTTGATTAGATAAAATTCAACAAAAAAATAATTATAGTCAAGAAGAAGATGATGAACAATTTCTTTCGAAGTAAAATTAATGGGAAAATGGATGATTAATAAAATATATCCAAAATTTGACCATATGAAGACTATTAGTGCACACTATATTATGTTAGTATTTAAGATTTCAATGACAACTGTGACCTTTGGTCATATCAACACCAGTAAAAAAGAAAAATGAAGAGAAAATGGAAAGATCATTGATCTAAAAAACATGTGTAACACACACATCAAGGAAGAAATAAGACAAAGAGAACTATGTGAAACAAGAAACAGAAATAGATGGCATGAGCAATATGTTCTCTACTTACCAGTCCCACTAGGACGGAGACCAGTGATCAAAGGAGATACATGTTTTTAAAATATAACAAAAAACTATACTGAATCTCTGTTTCAACAAGTTCGGATCCTGGAAGGCCTCTGATTTATTAATGTGGTGAATAAAAACTCCCCCCACAATTTCTTTGCAATGGTTTTAGGTAATCACACCTTCTGACAATATCATGAACACAACGAGACCGAAAATATTATAACAAGAAATGACCTAAGTTTCAACTTTTTTATGCAGGTGTCTACAAAAAAAAAAGTATTTTTTAAACTCACCAACTTCCAAATCCTTAAGTTTTTCCAGATATTTAGATGTCAGTGTGTTCTCATTTTGGTTCCCTATGACAATCAGATTTTTATCACCTGTAAATGATGTTTAGAGAGATCTTTGGTGAATCAGGGTTCAAATGATTCTGAGGTTTGACTTACATAAGCTTTAGTCCCAGCACATAATCATAATTCATAAAAATACAGTGGTCAAAATTTGGGAGCAAGCCGTGAACTGTTATATATTTATATATATATTATATCTATATATATATATATAATCATATAAATTAAAAACATATCATAAATAATAAAAACTATAAATAAGATTCATAAAGTCAAAGTTTGAGTCAGGTTAGTGACTTATGCAAGCCAAAATACACCTGGTCAAAGTATTCGCCAATATTGTTTCAATGATCTTTAATAGAAGAAAGGTTCCACATTCCTTTTCATCATCAATAAAAAAAAGAGAAGCCACATATCCACAAAAAATTACTTAAAACTCATATCCTACAAATTGCCAACAATACTCACCTATTGCATGGTTGTCTATATCTATATCTTTGATAATCGGAGACAGACTATCAGAAGTCAGCATAAACTGGTTAGCAATGTAAGATGCATGGGCCAAAATTTGACTAGAAACTGAGTCATTACCTAGTGTTCCTGAAAATATATTTTGAAAATAAAAATTTTAAAAATATATTAAACCAACAACAACAAAAAATAAAGAAAGAAAACAACAAAAAGTTTTTTTTTAAAACCAAAAATAAATAAATAAAAAACAAAATGTTCCTGTCTTTTGTATTCATTGGCAATCATATTAAGGATAGCAAACAACATTAAAGCTGAATTCTGTTTCCGCAAAGAACTTTCAAAGTTTAGCTTCTTATGTCAACTTATGCATGCACACAGACAAACAAGAGCACTATGAAAAAAAATGAGAGAGAGAGAGGGGTGGGGGAGGGAGAGAGAGAGCGTGAGGGAGGGAGAGAGAGAGAGAGAGAGAGAGAGAGAGAGAGAGAGAGAGAGAGAGAGAGAGAGAGCGTGAGGGAGGGAGGGGAAGAGGGAGGGAGGGAGGGAGAGAGAGAGAGAGAGAGAGAGAGAGAGAGAGAGAGAGAGAGAGAGAGAGAGAGAGAGAGAAAGAGAGGGAGAGAGAAAGTGTGTATTATTCTATTATTCATGTAGGATGAAAATTGATATTTCTATCCACGGTCATCTTGACAATTTCTCTTTAAATGATGAATCATTAAAATCTTTTGAATTTTAGTGCTCAGCCACACAATTCTTTGTGAGAAGAGTGTGAAATCAGTGGTATTGATAAAGGTGAAAATAACAAGTCTCATAATATCTTATCAAAATAAATGCTCAATCAATTTAAAAGCAATCATAACTAGCCTGCCACGATAATGAATGCTCTCTCAGCCACTCTCCTGGCAGGGCCATAGTTCCTGTAATTTCTTGACATGTCATTTGGAAGTGACTGAACTTTCTCCCATAGGGGCCCACTCCTGAAAGTCATACATTTTATAATAAAAGACGGTTTTTTGGGGGTTTTTTTTTGGGGGGGGGGAGGGGGGGGGGGTTAGTTTCAGCTGGATTGATTATCACATTTGTAGCTATAGAACCCTCTACTGCTCTTAAAAATGATAAAATTGTTCTTTAAGAAGAAAAACTAAAAGCTGTTTGCAAATAAATAATCATAAAACAATGCATCTCTATACAGTCAATACCCACTGTTTCAATTTTGTATTGCTTCATTTAGTCAGACTTGCCACAAGCGATAAAAAAAACTAAAGATTTACCCCAAAAATTCTGTCTAAACCAAACATGTATGGTTTCACCCTCATTTCTAATGACCACACCAGTCTCTTGATCTTTCTGTCAAATTTCAGTTGAAGAAATGTTATTGAGAAACTAGGGAGGAGGCACCGGTGTAAGATAAAAATCTGAGCAAGTGTGTATGAAAGTGCCAGGCAAAACAAGAAAGAAAGACACAAGAAAAAGAAACCATCCCGAAAAATCAGTCTGCGGGGATCGAACCTCAGACCTTCTGACGATTCTTCACAAGGGTGCCTGCTCCCTAGTTTCTCACTTTGATATTTTCAATAAAATAAAAGATAAAAATGGAGCAATTCAAATGTATTCGTCCTTGTCCTCTCGTGTTCAATGTGTGTTGTTTGATGCAAGCAAGAGTTCACAGCGTAAAACGCAATCCCTTGTGAAAAAAAAAATATAGGCATTAAAATTGACCCAACTCTTGGGAGCCTCTATGGTGTAATGGTAGCACGTCTGACCAGTAATCAAAAGGTCTGAGGTTTGATCCCCAGTTGAGGCAGCTTTGGCACCTTTCATACACACTTGTTCAAATCTTTATCTTACACCCATGCCTGCTCCCTAGTTTCTCAATTTGATATTCTCAGAAATAAAAATAGAGCAACTCAATTATCTTCGTCCTGGTTCTCTCATGTTCAATGTGTTGTTTGATGCAAGTGAGGGTTCACAGTGGAAAGCATGTACCCTTGTGAAGAATATAGGAATTATAATTGTCCCAACTATTGGGAGCCTCTGTGTTGTAATGGTAGCACATTTGACCAGTAATCAGAAGATCTGAGGTTCGATCCCCGGTCAAGACAGACTGATTTTTTGGGATGTTTTTTTTCTTCTTGTACTTTTCTTTCTTGCTTTGTCTGGCACCTTTCATACACACATGTTCAGATCTTAATATATACCCTTGTATTTTGACTACAAAAACTCTACCATAGTTGTTGGTGATTTCAATTTCAAAATGCAGGTATGATGATTTTATAATTATCAATCCTAAATTCAGGGTTTGCTTTAATTGTATTAATGCTTCTATTTCAACACTTCAAAATATACGGTGGTGTGGTTTAACTAAAAAGAAAAAAAACTCCAAATCTAATAGATATTTTTAAAATATGGGGCTCTTCTGGCTGGTATCTACTATATATTAATCACATGGATATGCATAAGAACTGATATAGTGCTGTTCACTTGGTCACATATTAATTTATTACAAAAATAACAGAAGTTTCAAATCTGGAGAATAAAATCTATATTTTCCAATTTCGGCTCCTTAAAAATCTGTAGATAATGATTCAATTTTAATTAGCGGCAGGTCTATATGTTACATAAGGTAAAAAAAAAATAATTAAAATTTCAATTGCATACAGTACAAGTCAACTCTTAGGCGCCCTCTTAAAAAAACTAGAGTGCTCAAAACATATGTCAGTGCCTTTGGAAAGTAAGAATGTGTGTTAAGTATACCTAAAATAAGGACATATTTCCATTTTTTCTTTTTGTGACCATTGTCAATAATCCAGCAACTGATTTTGCTTCAAACTAATTGGATAACGATTCCCCAAATACAAATGAAACTTGTGCATAAACATGCATTATCCTTCATATATTTCACTAACCTGCAAAGAACCACAGGAATATTTGTCAAACTTGTAGTTATATCATTGCCATCAATCTCCATAGTCTGATAAAAAGAATATTATAACAAAAATCCAAACGTTATCATAATAATCTAATTCTCAAATAAAAATGACAAGAAGAGGAATGATGATCGATTAAAAGATGCAAATTTGAAATATTTTGGTTTTAAATAAATGCTTCAGCAATTGATATTGCATACACGTAACTGTAATGTATGTTCTCAGTGAAAAAGGAGTTTAAAATTAATCAACCCAAATAGCATAGTAAATGAGCAGTAACTTACCAATAAATCATTGCCTCCATGAACTTTCCATGGGAAGGCTGCACTACGAACCCTGGTGGTGAGTTCCAAACACTGAACATTTTTTGTGACAATGAGAACCTTGCCTTCTTGAGTGCTAATCTGCAGAATAATGAAAAA
This sequence comes from Berghia stephanieae, assembly GCF_034508935.2. Taxonomy (NCBI): domain Eukaryota; kingdom Metazoa; phylum Mollusca; class Gastropoda; order Nudibranchia; family Aeolidiidae; genus Berghia; species Berghia stephanieae. The sequence goes on from NC_088360.1 coordinate 110,241,273, forward strand.
ATTATACGAGTCTTACCTTGGGAAGACGAAGTATGATGATAATTATTCCGTCTCTTAATGCTGAAGGAGTCAATTGGAGGAAGCGCTGCGTCACGTGATCACTATTTAACTCCGAAAAAGCTGCCCACAACAAGTGTGTAGTAATGATAATACACAACTAAACTAAGTACTCTATGAACTTATCCCGCGATAGGTTACACATGTGTAATATATAGCACAATTTCACCGAAAAACAACAATAATACTCAATATAGAATTATAATCATATTAATAGTAAGGGCAAGGGAGGGAAGGGCAATTGACTCCTTCAGCATTAAGAGACGGAATAATTATCATCATACTTCGTCTTCCCAAGGTAAGACTCGTATAATTTTTTAATTATTCCGTCTACTTTAATGCTGATAGGAGCCACTTGGAGATTTCAAAGCAGGGCAGGTTTTGAGGATAGTACTGAATTTGCAAAAGATTCCGAATGAGATTCAATGGGCTTTTTATAGAATCGAGCAAAGGTAGACTCCCTTTTCCATCCTGCCGTATTAAGTACATGCCATATATCTACACCCTTAGCTGCTGAAGAACAAGATGCTGATCGTGTGCTGTGTGCTTTAAATATGTTAGTATCCACTCCTGACTTGGTTAGGATAAGTCTAATCCAACGTGACAGTGTATCCTTGGAGACTCCTAAGTGAGGGCTAAGGGTGCTAATAAACAATTTATTAGAAGATCGAAGTGGTCTAGTCCGTTTCAAGTATGCTCGTAGATATGTCATAACACAAATCCACCTGTCCTCATTAAATGCATGGAGTGTAATAATTGTTTGAGGATTAGAAGGCGAGTTATGTTTAAGCAATTTACTAATATGGAATATAGCTTTGCTATCATGAATAGATAAACAAGATGATTCAATAGTCATGGCATGAAATGATTGGCACCTATGTCCCGTAACAAGAGCACATAGCATAAGAAGTTTGGCTCCTAACATAAAAAGGTTAAGATCACGAGCAGGGGAAAGTGATCTTAAATAATTTAACACAGTAGATATGTCCCAAACAGTAGTGTAACGGGCACGAGTGGGTCGAGAATGAAATACACCTTTCATAAATCTACACACTAGCGGATCTGAACCGGTCTCGTTCAATGTTGACACTGCTGACCTCGCTGTATTGATGGCACTGTATCCCAATCCAGATTGAAATAATATTGTCAAAAAAGCTATAGTAGTCTGAACATTTTTACTCATAGGGTCCACCCCATCAGCATCACAAAACTGGATAAATTTCAGTAAGTAACTATTGTACTGTTTTTGGGGGTTGCGACGCCAACTTTTCATAATTATTTTTAAGGCGTGCTTGGAAACTCCTTGTTTCCGGATTTTTGCCCTGATAAGAGACAAGCCATCAACTTTAGTTTTGGATACAAAGGGTGCACAGCTGCCCTGTCTGATGCCAATGTCAATAGGTGTTTTGAGGCTTTTAGATGGACCGGGGGCGCTATCAGCATAGTCATAAGTTTGGGGAACCAAGTCTGTGTTTGCCAAATTGGTGCTATCACCAACGCTCGCGATACTTTGTCTTGTTGTATCTTTTGTAGAGCCCTGGGGATCATATTGAATGGAGGGAATAAATACACAAATCCAGCCCATAAATGATAAAAGGCATTAATGGCACAGGCAGATGGTCAGGATATAACGACATATATTTGGGAATAAGAAAATTGGTTCTAGAAGCAAAAAGATCAATTTCTGGATTTCCAAAATGATCACAAAGCTTATTGAACTCTGCTCGATTAAGCGACCACTCAGTATGAATAGATAATTTTCTACTATAATCATCAGCAATGGTATTTTCCACTCCGGGAATATGACATGCTGAAATCCATATTCCCCTGGTTTTGCACCATAAAATTAACTCTCGTGTGATGTCATTGCATTTAACTGAATGGGTTCCCCCCATGTTATTAATGTAAGAAACAGCTGTCATATTATCTACTTCTACCCGAATGTGACAATTGGAAATATCTTTGCACAAAGATTGAAGTCCTAAATAAACTGCTTTTATTTCTAGAACGTTGATGTGATCCATCTGCTCTTCTTCCGTCCACATACCCTGTGTGGCAACATCATTCATAATTGCTCCATAGCCATGACCTGAAGCATCAGTTCTCATCACAAAAGAAGGGTTATCTATATGTAATCGTTTCTTACTGTGGACGCCTTCAGACTTCCACCATTCTAATTCAATAAAAGATTGAACTGAAACTTTAATATATCTATCAAAGTTATATACTTGTTTGAGAGCCTCAATTTTTTGACACTCAAGACTTCTATAGAATAAAGGTCCATATTCAACAGCAGGGAAAGAGGCGACTAACATGCCGATAATCTTAGCTAAAAATCTAACTGAGATGGAAGAAGGAAGGTTCTCAATCATACAAATAATCTGATCTTTCTTTTTATCACTTAAAGTCACTGACATATCCAAGGAACTGAGTACAAACCCTAAGTGCTCCATTTCTTGAGATGGGGTTAAGTTAGACTTATCTGATATTTCAAATCCTAACGAACGCACAATATTGGTCGTGTACTTCAAATTATGTTCGCATTCCTCATAAGAAGGGCCCTGAATATAAAAATCATCAATATACAAACTGCATATAATTCCCTTAAGATGCAGATGAGCAACAATAGGTTTCATGATTTTAGTGAAGATTCTAGGACTATCACGGAACCCCTGCGGAAGAACAAGGTATTGGTATAACGATTCATTATGAACAAATTTAAGAAATTTCGTAAAATCTGGGTGCATGGGCAAAGAATGGTATGCATTAGATAAATCTAGCGAAACCATGAAACATTTAGGTTCTATAAGTTGTAAACAAGAATGTAAAGTGTCCATTTTAAAATGGCGATAACGCACAAAGGAGTTGAGATGTTTTACATTTAATATCATTCGATACTTTTTCCTCTGCTCACCGGGTATAGCACGTTTCTCCCTAAGGAAAACATTATTAACAAAATCACCCTCCTCCGGTGTACATTTCTGGATAACACCATCCCTTTCATATTGTATTATCATCTCCTGTAAAGCTAACTTTTCATCCTGTTTAAATTGGATAGTATGAGCTGGTTTCATTTGAACAGGAGGGACAAAAAATCAATTGCACATCCAGAAATACATTGAATAATAAAAGGATCAGAGGTATACATTTTCCAAGTAGATATAAATAATTTAGTTCTGCCCCCATGCAAATGGGTTACCTTATCCTTTAATTCCTCCTTTTGAATGTGTGTTGCTTGTGGTGTTGTTTGTGGTTGTTCCATGTCCTTGTATTCCCCCGAAAGGTGTTTGTCCCCCTCCTTGACCTTTCCATGGTTGACCTTTGCCTAAAAAAGGAAACCTTTTCTGGCCATGGGACGGGTACGGGGAAAATCTCCTTGTGGTTTTTGCCACTCGAATAGAATCGTTCATGTCTTTAATCTTATCTTTAATGTTGCTCCCAAATAACTTGTCACTAACAGGATAGGAAGCGGTACAGAGAGCGTTGAGGTCATCTCTAATTTCACCGCGAAGTGACTGTCTTCTATAAATATCCAAACTATGAGAGGCATTGGTGAGCAAAGCGACTCCATCCGAAATATTTTCCAGTACTTCTTTGTTATCTCCTTTCACCATCTCCATAGCCCTGCAAACAGCAGTAATGCCTTTCATAAGCGATACCTGCACTTTCTGCAAGGATGCGTCCCTCATTCTAGAGGCAGGGATATCTGTTTAAAAACCTCCTCATTGCATTGGACAACCTCTAGTCTAGAGCAATTTGCTGGCACTGGATATTTTTCAGAGAGAGCAGTAATCGTATCCTTGGGCAGACCGTCACATAAAACCTGTGTAACACCAGTTGAAACATTCTCTGCCAGCACCTTCCCTTTCACTTCTGTCCTGCCTACCACATTCTCGAAATATGAGAATGCCTGCTCCATCATCCCTGCATCTCTACTACTGCCTGGCACCATATCAACTGACCGCGAAAGGTCAGCATTACATTCTACATCTTTACTGCCTGACCGCGAAAGGTCAGCATTACTTACATCTTTACTGCCTGATCGCGAAAGATCAGACTCAATGTCATCATTACATATTGGCCGCGAAAGGCCAATATTGACATTAGCATCTTCCTCCTCCATTTCATTAAAACGGTCAAAGGCCTCCTTCATTTGGCTCACCACTGGCACCAATCCCATCAACACACTGAGTTGCTGTTTTATTTCATTAAAGTCCAGTTCACTGCTACCAACGTTACTACTACCAGCACCGTAACTGCTCCCCTCCGTTTTCTTTCCTTTACCTTTCCCCTTCACACCTCTTACACTTCCTTTCCCAACACATTCCTTCTCGCTCGCCCCGTCTTTCACTTCACCACCTCCTTTCCCTTTCTTATCGTCCGCTCGGCTACTCTCGATTGTTTCTTTCTCCATCACTGACTCGGAACCAAAAATGGCGTTCATTGTTTGTAAACAAAGGGACCGAGATGGCAGGCGATAAATAGGTGTTAAACTATTGTTTAAAATTGCACAAGTTTTACGAATATATACACTATCCAGATGAATGAATTCACAACATATAAATTGAACACAATTCCGTTTGAAAATATAGAATAATAATAATATAGAATTTAAATCAAATTGAAGTTGGTGGGCTCCAGTGATCAACGCTAAAGCAACGCTAAAAAGTGGTCACGTGACGCAGCGCTTCCTCCAAGTGGCTCCTATCAGCATTAAAGTAGACGGAATAATGAAATGCAATACACTTGGTCAATCTCTTTTGTAATTGTAAACACTTGTGTAAATATTTTTATGGATAATTTAATATATCATAAATAACAAATTATGCTCAGATATGTGCTTCATAAAATTTTATGAATAAAAATAAGACATTTTTTTTTAAATAAAGCAAACAATATTTAATGAATTAAAAGTTTATACTGAAAGAAAAATGAGTGTCACAACCAAACTCATAGTAAAATGGATCAATTGAACATGATTAATGAGATCGTTCTACACAAATTTTCTCCTCTCCCACTCTCTTCTACCAATTTCTCATGTTTAACTTTATCTCTGTGACTTAAATCTCTGATTATTATAACTTTTGCAACCAGTCAATTCCACAAAAATCCATCTATTTTTAAATCTGTCCCTCCAGGAAGTCACAGCACTTGCGGCCGTGATTGTTCGCTGTTACCGCAACGGGACCACAATTTTGACAATTGCCGCAATTTTTTGCATTTTTCCATGTTCTGGAGTCGCATATATAATCATATAATGCTAATCCTGGTGGCATCCCCTGTATATACCTGGGATATTATTTCTTTTCTGTGTATTCAATGTCAATATCAATGTAATTTATGGACACAATTCTGTATAATACATACCAACTAAAATTGGTGGATTGTGCTTGTCATAGAATTAAAGCAAGAATAAATTATTGTGCTCTGTTTATTGAAAACAATGTCTTAAATTTGCAATATTTCCTTGCAATTTTTGCATGCAATTTTTTGAATGTTGGGTCAATTTTTGGGGTTTTCATTTGCAATTTTCCGCGGGGACAGTTAAATCAGACAAACATGAATCATCCTTCTCCCCCCCCCCCCCCCCCCCCCCCCCCCCACATATTTTCATTTTTTAAAAAGTATACGCAAATATCTATGTCATTGTTTTTTTTTTGCTTATATAGACGCTCATATAAAACTGTTATCAAAAGGTCACACAAAAGAGTTTGGTTGTGCTTAGAAGAATCTAAAAACAATCATAAAGATAAAAAAGACAAAGGGACTGGTTAAAACATTGAATAGAAAGTGCAATCCATCCACATGTTGGAAGATGACATAAGAGTCCCAGTGATGCATTGGTTCAGGTCCCAACGATGAGAAAAATACTCAAAAACAAATATTAATCAACTAAAATCAAAATATGAATATATAAATAACAGTGAGATGATTATAATGGATGATAATATATTCTGATAAAATGCATGAAACTTTTCCCTGCTTCCTTCTTGGTAAAGGATCACAGCTAAGGTGAATGGAAAACCAATAGCTGCATTCCAGGAAAAGGATAGAAAGCGACTTGGAGGATGATAGAAAACACATCAAGAATGATTTTGTGGATAGAGTAATTACTACTTCTGCTCACTCAATACGATATCTCTCTGCTTTATCTGACACTTACAGATAATTTGAATAATAGAAACAACTCACTCTGCACTTTTGCTTTTGATTGTATGTAAGCACATGCAAAGCAACTTCTTTTAATTTTGACAATGTAGAAAAAAATATCATAAGAGCTCCTTAGGGAAGTTTTTCAAAAGAAAAAGAAAAAGAGAACTCACTTTAATTGTACTTTTTTGAAGTGGTGCAACTTGTTGCAAGATTTTGAGTCCTTTCATTGTTCCACCAAAGGCTGGATTGTATGTTACATATAGTACAGTGTCCTTCAGCTCTGTCCTCGACTTACTGTAATGGTTATCTGTCACTGCTTCATCACACACTTCACCCCCGTCTTTAGAGCAACTACTCAATTGATCTTTTGACGATAATGAAGTATAAATACCCGACAAGAAGTTCCTTATATTTGCATCATTCATGCATCCTCCGTCATTTGTGTCTCTGAAGTTAAATGTTATTTTTCTTTTGTTATATTCTAAATTTTCTTTACCACAATAATCAAAAACACATATAAAGGCATGACATGCAGGATAGTTCATGGAGGACAGCTACCTGACTGTTTTGAAGTCAAGACAGGGGTAAGACAGGGATGCCTTTTGTCACCAATGCTTTTCTTGTTAGCAATGGACTGGATCATGAAATCCACCACAGAAGCCACAATCAATGGAATCCAACAGAGTCTCTTGATGCAGCTAGATGATCTTGACTTTGCTGATGATCTTGCTCTTCTATCACATAATTTCAAACAAATGCAAGACAAAACGAATAGACTACAAGATTTCTCCTGCAGCACAGGACTGAATATCACTATAAAGAAAACTAAACAATTGAAAATAAATACTACTAATATCGAGAAACTAGTGATTGATGACAGTCCCATTGATGAAGTCTTAGATTAGGCCTTTAATATCTTGGTAGCATAGTAGATAAAAAGGGAGGGAAAGAGAGAGATGTTACAGCTAGGATAACAAGAGCAGCCATTATCATGTTGAAAAAAGTCTGGTCTGCTAGAGAAATACGAAGGAAAAAAGAAGCAATTTGAAATCGGTGTTGCTGTATGGCTCAGAAATATTGCACTTGAAAAAGAAGACAAGCCATAAATTCCAGTCCTTCATCAACAACTGTATGAGAAGAATACTACAAATTAAATAATATGACAAAATTAGAAATGCAGATCTATGGGAGATGACAGGCCAAGAAGAAATAGAAGTAGAAATTAAAAAGAGGAGATGGAAATGGCTTGGCCACACCCTGAGAAGGCCTGCAAAAAACAAACCAGTAGGCTCTTACATGGAACCTGCAGGGAATGAGGAAGAAATAGCTGGAGAAGGGATTGATGGAGGACCTAAAAACTGAAGGCTTAACATGCAGAGAAACTGAGAAGATGGCACAATGCCGGACAAGGTAGAGGGGATTCGTTGATGGCCTATGCTCCAGCCGGAGTGAAGGGCCTAAGTAAGTAAGGAAGTAGTAAATTTTCATTAAGTATAACAGTAATTTTAATGTATTTTACTTGAGATGACTAAAGAATTTTTTTTTTAACTTTAAAAATTTAAAAAGTAAACAAACAAGCAAGCAAATAAACAAACAAGGAAACTCACTATCATTTACCAAAATAAAAAAAAAAAGGAAAAGAAAAAAAAAAATCACCCCCCCCCCCCCCCCCTACCTCCCAATGTAACTGCTTACCATATTAAATCATCATATATTGATGACAATCCATCTCTTACAGAACACTTACCAGGAATATCATGGTGTAAAAAGCAATCGTATATGACGGAAATATCTTACTTTGTATCCCACCACCAATGCTCCAAATTGGACAATTCGAAATACTCCACATTGACTTCAGCCTCTTTCATGAGTCTAAACATTCTCCTTAGAAAATATGGATGAACAGTGCGATCTTTTGCACCGATTCGTAGTAAAACTGGGACATCCTGAATAAATAAACATGAAATAAACCGTTAATGGTTTCCCTCCCATGAACCTTTTAAAACTTGAATAATTGAAACTAAATTAATAAATTTAATCAATTTGATTTTCCTTTTAACTCCCCTATAGATACTGAACAGGTATATATGCTTTTAACATGTAAGTCATTTGAACAAGACACAGTAAAAAAACTTTGAGACCTTTTTCTTTTTAAATCTAAAGTTACCTTTAAATTAGACACATGTTTGTCAACATCATTCTCAGCAACACAAGACTCCATAATAGACTTTGTTAATGGATCAACATGGCTGGTGGCAATATCATGTCTGAGATGGAAAATGGATTTTCAAAGAAAAGATGAGGCGGAGACAATTTATAATTTTCATTCTATATGTGATAAAATGATAAAGATATCGTTGTTTTAAAGAATCATAGCTTACAAAAACAATCAATATCGCATTTGTAAAGTGCTTATCCACATCATAATTTAACATCACAGAATATGTGTTCTATAATGTTGATTTCTCCCAGTGATTCTTCTTCTTCTTCGAGTACCAAGTCTGTGCCAGACATCTGTGATCATGGTACGCCATTCATCTCTCTGATCAGATAACCTCAGAAAACTAATATTACTCTTCTCTTTCTTTGTCACCCAGCTGTTCAAACTATTCAAATATGTTTTTCTTGGTCTACCTTTACTCTTTTTACGTTCTATCTTTCCTGTGAAAGCAAGATGTTCAATACATTTATGTCGATTTAAGTGCCCTAAAAATTGCATTTGTCTTTTTCTTATTGTACGAATTAATAACCTTTTAGTTTCAGCTTGCTTTAATACTTCTTCATTAGTTATCTTCTCTGTCCATGAGATTCTTAACATCCTTCTAAGAAACCACATTTCTGCTGCCTCCAGTTTCTTTCTAATGTCTTCTGTAATTGTCCAGCTTTCACAGCCATATAATAATACTGACCATACATAGGCCTTCAAAACCCTATGTTTTGTTGTCATTGAGATATTGTGGTTTTTAAAAATTCGACTCATTTTTATTAAAACTATCTTTGGCTATTGCAATTCTTCGTTTTATTTCTGTGCTACATCTGCAATCTGAAGTTATTATGTATCCAAGATATTTAAATGTCTGAACTTGTTTTATAGTTTCTCCTTTGCTTATTAAGTTACATGTTGGATTTCTTTCTCTCCTTGATACAACCATGCATTTACATTTTTTACATTTAAATATAACCCCATACGTTCACTCTCTGTAACTTCTTTATTAAGGAGTAATTGTAAATTTTCTTTTGAGTCTGAAATTAGTGTTGGCAGGCATTATAGTAGGATATGATATCAAATAACCATAAAAACAGTTTTTGAATGTTGTGTAATATAAAAGCTCAATTTTATAGCTTGTTATTCTGTGATAGTGAAAAAGTGATTAACACACTTTAAACATGTAAATTAGTACAATGCCTGCAGCCTTGTAGCAACTATAATAATATATTTATTATTGTTCTTTTGCAAAGTGACCAGTATATTGGAGACTTTCTGTTATGGAAGTTAGTATATTTAACTTTATAGATTAGCATTTTCAATGTTTTAGAACATTTTGAAAAATTGAACTTAATATTACATATTGTTTAACATTTGAGTGGATTGGTCCATATATTTTAATCTCCAAATTCTAATAACAAATTTCATCTAGAAGCCAGGCATTATAGTAGGATAAGATATCAAATAATCATAAAAACAGTTTTTGAATGCTGTGTAATATATAAGTTCAATTTTTTAGCTTGTTATTCTGTGATAGTGAAAAAGTATACCTGAAGAATAAGTTACTGTCTCCGTAATCTTCCTTCTTGATCCATCCCGCCAATGACATAAGACCAATAGCTGTATCTGGAAAATGAGTGGCTAAGTGAAGGGCTCCGTGTCCACCCATTGAGTGTCCTGGTAAGAAAATAGATCTATTCATTTTTTTTAATGTTGAGGAAAAGAAATTTGAACAAAAAGTCGAGCAATTTTTTCAATCTTACTCTATATTATTATTATCAATCCCTTTATTATTATTATTACTTTTTTCCATAAATGTTAAAAAAACATCATTTATTTATCATAAAACTGTCTCATGTCCTGCAAATTGACATTTCATTACACATGAATCTAGTTGTATATAAAGTATAAATCAAAGGATATCAAAACAGCAATTAAATTTGGAACTTTATGAATGAACCCTGGGTCACATGCTGGGGCTGGTCTATTATTCAACATGGTGAAAAGTCAGGGTAAACATCAGGGAGACATCATAATTTGAAAGAAATCCAGTCACGCTGTTAGAAAGTCAAGATAGTGAGACTTACCGGCAAACAATACTTTTGATGGATCAGCTTTCATTTTAAACCAGCTACAAGATTGGACCATTTCATCTAAGGCCTTAATAGCATACATAGCAGTAAGAGCCCCAGGTCCCTCCCAATTGTGTGCTCCATGCCTGTCATTTGTATCAGATGGAATAGTTGGAAAATATTGTTTACACAAACTAATCAAGATGCATGCTTTACATTGTTACTCGGGAAAAAATACACATATTACATATTCAAAGTAGAAAGACCCCCCCCCCTCTCTCTCTCTCTCTCTCTCTCTCTCTCTCTCTCTCTCTCTCTCTCTCTCTCTCTCTCTCTATCTATCTATCTATCTATCTATCTATCTATCTATCTATCTATCTATCTATCTATCTATCTCTCTCTCTATCTCTATCTCTATCTCTCTCTATTTTGATCATGCTCTTGTTTTGAACATACGGATGTATGTGTTTGCACGTGAGATCAAAAAAAGATATGATCATTGAGAGATAGAAGTATACCACTAACCTAAATAATAATTTACTCTCCCTGCAACCATAATTTGAATCAATTCAATTTAGAATCTCCTGGTATTTTTTAATTCTACCACATAATAAGTCATTGGATCATTGGATTATGGTTATTTTAACCACTTTAAATTGGACTTAAAGAAATGATCTTTTCACCGATATTTAAAATAAAAATGCATGGTGATTTATTATATGAGGCTGTACATCTCTAAATTTGTTAAATCAATCACTTAAGTCTAAAAAACCCACAGAAAACGAAGTTTGGGTAAATTCTTTCTCCGGACATAGCACAAAGCAAAAAGAAATCATCAAATCATTTTCTATTTACTTAATTACCTGGAGGGTGCAAGAAGCCACATATTTGCAACGCCAAATTCAAAGTCTCCTTTGACCGCCTTTTTGTAACTGTCTGCTTGATTCTGTGGTGGGACTGTGGTGCCATGCAGCGATAATACAACTGGACAGACACTATCAGGACATGAATCCAGAGGCTCAATGGCAGCAGCATGCTGAACAGATCCATCATGATCAATAAAGGTAAATAAAAATGAACTTCCTCGTTCCCGGCATTGAAGAGCAACTTCAAGATCAAAGTTATCCTCAGTTGTTTTTATCTTGAGTTTTAAATGGACATAAGTGCAAGAGGCTGAAAGTCTTTCTCCTCCCTCCATTTCAGATGAAGATAACTTCACTATTACATGAAAAGTTTGACCAGGAGCAATGCGATATTCTTTGTTGTGAAGAGAAGCTTTCCAAGTTATTTTTTCAGAAGAATCATACACGGATACCCTGTTAATTCCAAGCCATTTTTTACTCATTTGATTGGAAACAGGAATTGAGATGTAGGTTGATTTAGGGAGATAACCATCATAAATTTGAGGAAGAAAACTTGGCGCCATTACAACAATGCTACTTTTTTTGGCTAAAGAAAATTTGAAATTTGCCATCAATTTTGCCCGCACCGGTACAAAAACTTGATGAATACCACGTGACAACTTAATTGAAGTCCAATAGTCACTTCGCCTATAAAAGTCTCCGGGAACTACTGCATTGTCAATTAAACATCTTGCAACGCCCAAACATTGCACTGACAAGGTCTGTTCAACATTAGTTGTGGCGAAATGAGCTACTGCCCATCCTTGAAATTCTGTTATTCCCATAGAACCCAAAGAACTAACTAAATCATTCCAATCTAATTGTGGTCTCACTTGTATATATTCATCAGTTTTAGAATTGGATAAATGTGTCCAACTAATTTCTCCCCATGGCAATAGTTCTGATAAATATTTGGGTGGTTTTGAGTTGTAGCGGAATCTTGAGACATTAAAAATCCCTCCATAACTCATGAGTGGATCACCATCAAATTCAGTTTTCCCTATGACGAATGGTCCTAAAAAATGCCAGATATCAATCTTTGTAAAGGAATTGCCCCCCTCCAGATCTGATGCTATTTGAAAACAAGAGTCCGCTTCCTTCTCTTGATTATTTTCAGAATATAAAGAACCTAAAATGCACCAAGCAATTCTATCTTTGTTATTGTTTTCCAAATAGTTCAAAAGACATATGACTATTTTACTTGAACTCTGCAATAAAAAAAAATTAAATAAAAAGGGTTAGTTGTTGATTATCAAATTGGCATATTGATGGTGATAATGATAATCACAACAAAAAAATGACAGAGGAACTAATATTGGAAAACAACATTTTTTTATTTATAATGGCAGCTTGCAGCTATTTTGTCTAAAACAACCCCCCCCCCCCCCCCCCGCCCCCCACACAAAAAAAAAAAGAAAGAAAGAAAGAAAAAAAAGTAATTAAAAAATTAGGAAGGTAATAGCAAAAAAAAAAAAAAAGCTTTCGACGTCTTCCAAAACTGATATAACACAACAATATCTATAAAAATGAAGAATGCAAACTGTGACCACAGTTTGTAAAGTTATTCATTCACTTCTAATATAGATCTCAAACGTGGAATGATTTGAATTATATCTATAAAAAAGATTATATCATAACAAATATTTAAAACATAACCATTTAAAAAACTGAAAATATCAACAAAACCCCCTTTTAAAAAAAAATGAAAATATCAAACTCAAAGTTCCTACCTTGTCTGAATACCATAGATTGTAAATGGTAGACTTCTTTATTGTCTTCAAAGGGCATCCATGCTTTTTATCAAATGATGCAATTTTAATTGACAAAAATTCTTTACTATCAACCTGAAAAAGTAAAAATGAAACAAAAAATTTAATTCTTTTTTTTTTTTTTAATCGGGTTTAGTTTAATTTATCTAAGTGCTTAATTGTTCTGCAAACAATGATATTTTAGAAAAAAAAAGTTCTTAAAGTAAATATTATTAGGGAGTTTTTTTACCTAAAAAATAAAACCCAAAACAATCATTGACTAAAATCTGTTACCTCACACCAAAAAAAAAACAAAAGAAAGAAAGACAGAAAGAAAAGAAAGAAGAAGAAAAAGAAAGAAAGAAATGAAAGAAGAAAAAAAAGATAAATCAAAGAAGGTAAAAGCAAAAAAAAAAAAAAAAAATAGAAGAAAACTTTCGATACCTTCCGAAACAGATTATTTAAGGATAATTAGAAAGGATACGTTCGGGGATAAGAGAATTCCTTTTTGACAGAAAGGAAGTGGCAATTCGGAATTGAGTCTGAATAGTCTCCCATGGCTTTTCATACTCAAATTCCAATATGCACAAAATAAAAAAACCCACTGCATTATACAGTACAGTTTGTGTACAATGGCTACAGTGGGAAATTTTAAAATCTCTGTTCTGTTTTAAATCCCTGTTTGATAAGATCGTTTTCTGTACCTGTGACTGTGGCTCTATAGCAACTGATTATATTAATGTAAGTGTTTTTATGTCTATATATATAAGTGAGAGAGAGAGAGAGATAGAGAGAGAGAGAGAGAGAGAGAGAGAGAGAGAGAGAGAGAGAGAGAGAGAGAGAGGAGAAAGAAAGAGAGAGAGAGAGAGAGAGAGAGAGAGAGAGAGATAGAGAGAGAGAGAGAGAGAGAGAGCAATTTTTTCTCTCATATAAGTATAATACTCACAACATTTGCCCGCCAGATGAAACCAAACATCGGCCTACCAACATACAAAACTATGCGTAACCTTAAATGTATTTTGATTATTTATTTTAGTGAAAACTTTCACCCAACTGTCGGAAGAGTGGAATGACGTCATATTCATTTGTAACTAGTGTAAGTTTTATAAAACAGAGTGGTTATTCAGAGTCGACTCTGAATAACTGTACACCAGGTGTACAGATATTTAGAGCCGAGTATCGATTTGGGTTCTCGTGAGATGATTATTTTCAATTTGATACCAGTTTATTACAGTTACTTTGGAGCAGGCACTTATGTTGGTAACAACAAGATATGAAGTGAGTAGAAAAGTGCCAGAAGACAATAGAGAATAAAAAATTTTTTCGCGGCGGTGGTGGGGTTTGAACCTGCGACCTTATTGGTACGACAACTACGCCTGGCAGGTGAGAGCGTGGCTCTACCGTGTGAGCTATCCACGAACACAAAAATATTCGTTTCAAACCCAAAGTCATTTCTAGATCCCTCTCTCACCCACTTCTTGAGACCGCCGATTCGTTCACCACCATCGCGAAGTAATTTTGACCAGCAGTTAAGCTTAATAGCCAATATTCTCATCACAAACATATAACATAGAAACGATTGAGACATTGAGTATGCTCCGCTGTATGGGGTGAATTTTTAATTCAGAAAAGTGAGTGGAGCAGGCACTTATGTTGGTAACAACAAGATATGAAGTGAGTAGAAAAGTGCCAGAAGACAATAGAGAATAAAAAAATTTTTCGCGGCGGTGGTGGGGTTTGAACCTGCGACCTTATTGGTACGACAACTCCGCCTGGCAGGTGAGAGCGTGGCTCTACCGTGTGAGCTATCCATTTTAAAAATAAAAATAAAATTTTTATTCTCTATTGTCTTCTGGCACTTTTCTACTCACTTCATATCTTGTTGTTACCAACATAAGTGCCTGCTCCACTCACTTTTCTGAATTAAAAATTCACCCCATACACCGGAGCATACTCAATGTCTCAATCGTTTCTATGTTATATGTTTGTGATGAGAATATTGGCTATTAAGCTTAACTGCTGGTCAAAATTACTTCGCGATGGTGGTGAACGAATCGGCGGTCTCAAGAAGTGGGTGAGAGAGGGATCTAGAAATGACTTTGGGTTTGAAACGAATATTTTTGTGTTCATGGATAGCTCACACGGTAGAGCCACGCTCTCACCTGCCAGGCGGAGTTGTCGTACCAATAAGGTCGCAGGTTCAAACCCCACCACCGCCGCGAAAAAATTTTTTATTCTCTATTGTCTTCTGGCACTTTTCTACTCACTTCATATCTTGTTGTTACAGTTACTTTGTAACTTTGACAATTTTATTGCCAAATTCTTAAAACTTGGTGATTTTTCAACTGCATTCGCATGAGGCTACTTAATGTTATTATACCGAATGGAACTTTGGTTTTTAAGATATGATATAACGAGTGAAATTTTAATAGCTTGGTAGACTATTTTCACCGTTATTAGGCACTTGCAAGAAGTAGCTCTCGCGAGTTGAAAACAGGCGAGGATTTCTGTTTCCGTTTTTGAGGGGAAAAAATTTAGGAGTGCTTTTAAAATGCTCATTCTTCTTTCTCAGTGGAATGAAATGGCATGTATTATATATCATTGGAAAGGGCATAACATTCTGCATACAATGATGCTAATATTATTATCTTCCTATATCATGATTTTGAGAAATCTTTGCGTAAAGAGATTATATGTGTTTAAACGCTTATAACTTTTAAACCAGAGATGGTCCTTCTTAATAAAAAAAAAGTCCTTCTGAGATACATATTAAAGAAGCTTCTCTAAAAATTTCAGAGCAAAATATGTTTGCACTCAAAAGTTAGAGCTCCCCAAAAAACAGTAATTGGCCTCGATTGTTTACAGAAGCTGCCATTTTCTTATACTGATTCACTTCCTGTCGTCTGCTGGGTTTGAGAGATAATCCACATCAAAACTTTCCATCTTTATATCTTACAAAGTATTCCATTTATGGAACTTATTTTTGTTTCAAATTATTCAATTAATTGGCGTTTTCATGTCCATGCATTCATTTTATAATTTACAATTCTCTTCCTTTTTTTCCGATTGATTTTTCACTGTTGATTTTGACGTTTTTCATCCTTTGACGGACGTCTGTCCAATTTAGGGGAACGGGGGAGCGGAAGTTTTTAAAATCACCTATTTTCGACGATTTTAAACACTGATACACCACCTCAAACATTTATCAGTCCATATCTTTGCTTTTATGAGGTCTATTTTCATTTTGAAAAAGTTCAAAGTAAACAACTAAATGACGCCGATTCAGTGGTGTATTTGGTCTATCTACATGTGAATAAATATTTAATTGTCGACTTTTCCAATATTCCAATAGGTCATTCATTTGCATGTCGTGATCTATTTTTCCTTGATTTCAGCTGTTTCAGCTCTAAATTATACCTTTCTCTCTCATTAAATAATTATTTTTCTGTTTGCAATGTATTACAGAGATGTTGAATTACCACATGTAAAAATTTCAAAGTTGTATCTGAAGCCGTTTCTGAATTATACTTGATTATCCATTGGGTTGCTGTGTTTTGGTCACATATTTTCCTATTAAGCTTCTATAGAGATTTTTCACGACATAAAAGGTCATAACTTTTTAACTAGTTGAGATAGAGCGATAATTTTTTCACTTTAGTAAATGTTTCACTCCCCTTTATTTTTCTACGCTAAATTAATACCGATATCACTATTTTGAAAAATTCTTGCAAGTGCCTACCGTTATGGTGAAAATAGTCCGAAAAAAAAAGAGAGAGATGAAATATCTAGTGAGTGGACAATACAAAAAAAAAGAAGGAAATACAAACAACATAAAATGATGTAGAGAAACAAAGTGTGGGGGGGGGGGGGGAAGAGAGAGAGAGAGAGAGAGAGAGAGAGAGAGAGAGAGAGAGAGAGAGAGAGAGAGAGAGAGAGACAGAACGGTGGGTGGGGCTGGGAGCGAAATAGAAAGTGGAGGGGAAAGAGACGAGAAAATACTAAAAAATTAAAACGATTTTTTCCCGTAGAGAAAGACGAATATAGAGAGGGAGAGAAAAGAAAAAAAAGAGAGAAATAATATATCGTTATTGCCAGACAGTGCCTGCCAATTCCATAATCCATGTGAGTGGTTGGTAACTGGAAGTTCATCACTCATCATATGAATTCAAAATACGACCAATTGTGTTGTAGAGATTATTAACGCATTTACTGCACTTTTGTTGACTCCATTATTATAGAGGTCGTATTATGACTCGACTCCGAATAACTGTCTACAGTTATTCAGAGTCGACTCTGAATAACCAAAACCTTTTTAAAATATCTACACTTGGCATCATCTCTATACTTTGAGGACGTCACGCCGCTGCAGAAAGTCTGGAGCAGCAGGAAGAGTAAGAGAATCTCTTTTTATTTTTATGGACATGACTTCCCCCCCATCATGATCTTTCGCTGATTGATTGAAAGGGAAATCCCTTGGGCTAGTTTAAATCACTTACTGTCTTTTTCTTTGCACAAACATAATATGTTGATAAAACAGAAAATGCAATAAGCATCAATGCGATTTTCAGTCGAAGTCCCATTGCGAAGTCGTCTGCTGTTGTTAGAACTGAAGTGAAATCGAAAGTAAAACAAAAGTTCCTGTAACCGTCATCAAACCTTGACCTTTCCGGTTTGAGGCTCAAACTGGTTCAAACTGTTATAGTTTCAAAGTTTCTGCTTTCTGGAGGCTGACCATTTTAAATTAATTACAATGTGATTGAAATTTAGATCCAAACGGCTCAATTTGTAGCGGTCTTGATGGACAAACAAAGGGACCAATATTAAGCTTCAGTCAATCTCCAACTCCAATATAACCCCTCAATGAAGGCTAATGACACAATTACTTATTACACGTATAGATTATTTGCCTTCTCACCGCGCGCTCGACTGGGCGCCGAGCAGAGGCGTAACTAAGGAAAATTGGACATGGGGCGAATAAAAAACTTGTGACCCATCGACTCAACATGGGTTTATGTTGATGTAACCATCAAACGCTAACCCTGTTACCAGTGGCGTGGGGCCATTGGATCGAATGGTGCCAGGCACCACACCAATCTTTTAAAAAATCATTAACAGCATAATTTAATTAAAAATAAAACAGAAATTTTAACTCCACTGTCTTTCGCCAACTCGCCAACAACATACTGCCTTTTTACTCTCCACTCTATTCAAGATTCCGAATCACGCACTGCGCCGACTCGTGTGTTGGTGACATCACTGCGCGAATTAGTGACTGAATCAACACCGTGGTGCAAAGAAATCCAAGCTCCAGTTAATGCTCTATCCTTTAGTATCGCTACAGCTGATTGAGCGAGAAACTGGGTCGAATTAGACTATCTTCAAATATGAGCAATATGAATCCAAGATGGTGGACGTGTTTACATTTCTCTCCTGATTCAATCTTCTTGATCTAAATTCTAGAAATATTTAGGCAGTGACAATATTACTAGAGTGGGAGGAAAGTGTTATTAGGTTGTCCAATAGCATTTTTAATTCAAGGATGGCGACAGATAGCAAGAAATTAGACAAAAAAGCCCCTGGTGCGAGGAGAGGATCTGGCGCCAAAATTGGCCCAGGAATGAAAACAAAGGGAAAAGGCAAGGACAAAAAGTCAGTGCCACAAGCAGACACATGCAAAGTTTGCCTCACAGATTTCATTGAGGAGAGATGTCTGCATATCTTGTGCGGACATCACCGGTGCTGAGTATGGCATTCTACAGAAGTCCTCCCATCTACACTGGTTCTGTGAGGATTGCGAGAATCCAGCCATGTCAGCAATCAGAGCAGAGCAGCTGATTGAAGGAAAGTGTCTTGAACTTTTTTCTGATTTTAGACAGACGATTTTAGATGATGTGAAGAAGGAAATTTCTAGTTTGAAAGCTGACTTTGAGAAGTTGAAGAAAGCTCAGACAGAGGCAGTAGGAAATAAGGCAAAGGGAATTTCAGAGAAGGAGAGGGAGGATTTGGCAAGCAAAGCTAGTTCTGCAACTACTCAGGAGATGACTGACCGTATTCGTAGGGAATCAAACTTGGTGTTTTTCGGTGTCCCAGAAAGTCAGGCTGCAGAGCTGGAGGAGAGGATTTCTGCTGACACTGAATATGTGAAAGACCTGTGTAGTCGCCAGTTGGGACAGTCAGTGGAAGTTGTGATATGCAAGAGACTTAGACCAAAGGATGGCAAAATTGCAACCAGACCCATGTTAGTCACTGTCAAGGACAAAACGCAGGTTAATAGAGTCTTGAAGGAAGCTAGAAAACTGAAAGATGTAGATGAGTTCAATAACGTGTACATTAAGAAAGACTCTACCCCTTTAGAAAGGCAGGAAATGAAGAATCTGATCGAGTTGAGGAACAAAAAGCGAGAGGAAACCAAGAGTCAGGGGGGGGGGGGACGAGAATTGGATAGTGAGATATGGGAGAGTTGTCAATGCCACCAGAAAGCAAAACAAAGGACTAACAGCAGACAAGTCAGGGGTGACCGAAGATTTCCCTCCGGTGGAAGCAAAGTAGGCAATAAGCCGAAAGACAGTGTAAATAGTCATAAAAACAGTGTACATAGTGTCTCTATTATTAAAAACAGTGTAAATAGTTTCTCTAGTCAAAAAAAAAACAATGTAAATAGCATCTCTAGTCATAAAAACAGTGTAAATAGTGTATCAAGTCATAAATCCAGTGTACATAGCGTCTCCAATCATAAAAACAGTGTACAGAGTGTCTCTAGTCATAAAACAGTACCTGTACATAATGGACCTTTAAAATGCTTTTACACAAATGCAGACTCTGTAATGAATAAAAGGAGTGAACTTTTAAGTGTGATAGCGCATGAAGGTGCAGACATTGTGTGTATTACAGAGACATTGCCAAAGAATCACAGTGGAAGGATTGAACCAGTTGAACTGCAGCTACAGGGTTATGATTGTTTTCACAATATGGGTCAGGACCAGTGCCATAGGGGTGTTGCAGTGTGGGTAAAGAAAAGTCATGGTGCTCAACCTGTGAAGCTGGATAGCAAGAATCAAACAGCACAAGAGTCAGTGTGGTGTGAGATTTCTCTCAAGTCAAAAGATAACCTTTTAGTGGGCACAGTGTATAGGTCTCCCAGTAGTTCAAAAGAAAATGATGTTCTAGTAAATGTGCTTTTAGTCAAATTGTCAGTGGGCAGGTCTCATGTCTTGGTAGTTGGCGACTTCAACCATCCAGCACTGAAATGGGTTGATGAAATTTCTCCCAAAGACTGTGACCATCCATCGTCAAAGTTTATGGAAGCGGTTAGGGACAGCTTTCTTGTTCAGCATGTGAAAAAGCCGACACATTTTCCAAATGAACAGACCCCAAATGTTCTTGACTTAGTGTTCACCAGTGAGCAAGACATGATTGAGACAGTTAGACATTTTGCACCATTAGGCAAAAGCCATCATCAGACTTTACTGTTTGGCTTGAAATGTTATACAGAGAGGAAGGCACAGCTTGGGAATCGTTTCAATTATACAAAAGGTGACTATAACATGCTTAGGGACTCTGTGCAATCGCTTAACATTTCTGACAAAATTAGAGACATGGACGTAACAGTTGCTTGGAAAACAGTCAAGAAGGAGGTTATGTCTGTTATTGAGGTTTGCGTGCCTAAGGTGAAGATTGGTGTTGCTAGGTCCAGACCACAGTGGATGAACAGTGATGTGACTGCTAAAATTGAGAAAAAGAAGCACGCTTATCAAAAGTATATGCAGTCAAGAGATGGCAAGGACTGCCTGCTATACACTAGTGCTAGGAACCAGGCTAAAAGTGCTTGTAGGTCCGCAGTTAGGAACTTGGAAAAGAATATTGCTCAGAACGCAAAGAAAAACCCTAAGGCATTTTTTGCTTACGCCAGGACAAAAACTAGAACACAAGAGGGAGTGGCTGACTTAAAGGATGGAGAAAGAAAAGTGTCATCTGATAAAGGAAAGGCAAACGTGCTAAACTCCTTTTTTAGTAGTGTTTTCACAAATGAGGACCTTAGTGATGTACCAGAATGTGAGATGAAAGACAGTGGCACTAAACTGGAGAGTATAGCTATAGACAGTGAAGATGTTCGAAAGCGACTTCTTTCCTTGAATCCAAACAAGTCGCCAGGTCCGGATGGTTTCCACCCTAGGGTACTAAAGGAACTAGCTGTTCAGGTTGCTGGCCCTCTGGCTCTCGTGTTTGAGAAATCCTTGAGGGAAGGTGTTCTTCCTTCAGACTGGAAAGAAGCGCAGGTCACACCCCTGTTTAAGAAAGGAGAAAAGAGTTCACCGGGAAATTGTCGGCCTGTCAGCCTTACAAGTGTGATATGCAAAGTTATGGAAGGAATTGTTAGAGACAGCCTGATTGACCATCTGACCTCAAATGAACTGTTATCAGGTTGCCAACATGGCTTTGTGTCCGGGCGTTCATGTGTAACAAACTTGTTAGCTACCCTAGAAGACTGGACATCTCTATTAGACAGTGGGTCTTCCGTAGACGCCATTTACCTAGATTTTTCAAAGGCATTTGACTCTGTCCCGCATGAGCGCCTAAAGGTCAAACTGAGGGCACTTGGAGTTCAAGGTGAAGTACTTGCCTGGATTGTTAATTTTCTTACGGACAGGCGTCAACGAGTTTGTATTAACGGACAGTTGTCTGATTGGGCGTGTGTAAGGAGTGGGGTGCCACAAGGTAGTGTGCTTGGACCATCACTTTTCGTAGCATTCATCAATGATTTACCAGAGACTGTATCAGGCTTGTGTTCTATGTATGCAGATGATACGAAAGTGTATGGTGAGGCTGACAGTGAGGTTGATATAAAGAGACTTCAGAGTGATCATGATAGTTTGGTCGATTGGACTGATACTTGGCAGCTAAAGTTTAATGCCGACAAATGCAAAGTGCTCCATTTAGGCAACAAAAACCAGAAAGCAACCTACAAAATGAGAAAACATGGGAGTGAGGAGATAATTGATTTACAAGAGACAACATTGGAGAAAGATCTGGGAGTTCATATGGACCCAGAGCTCAAGTTTTCACAGCATTTGGAAAGGCAGGTCAACAAAGCTAACAGAATGCTTGGACTGATAAGGAGATCTTTTGACTATCTTGACTGTGACACTATGAAGTTAATGTTTGCAGCTTTGGTCCGACCACATTTGGTGTTCGGAAACTGTGTATGGGCACCTTACCTTGAAAAGGATAAGAAGCTTATAGAGAGTGTGCTTAGGCGAGCAACAAAGGTCGTTAGTGGACTCAAGGACTTGAGTTATGAACAGCGCCTGAAAAGAGTAGGACTGCCAAGTATGGTCTATCGGCGTTTGAGAGGTGATATGATTGAGACCTATAAGTTCACACATTGCTTGTACGCGACTCAGGATAGGCTGTTCACAGTAGACAAAAAATCAGTAACCAGGGGCCACTCATATAAACTTCTGAAACCCAGAGTTAAAACCACCCTTCGACAGAACTTTTTTACACAGAGAGTAATTGAACGTTGGAACGCATTGCCAGCAAATGTCGTTGAAGCGCAGAGTGTCAATGCTTTCAAGAATAGATTAGATGCTGTGATGGAAAGTTATGTGCATAGTGTAGAAGTGCCTCCCACCCAAAATAGCTATGATCAAAAGATCAGTAAAGTGTAGTGTAGGCTAGCCCCTGATCACCAGTTGTGAACAAGACATTCAGTGACTGGAAAGACTCGGCGACAGGCCAGTGGCCTAATCAAGCGACGTCGATACCTTCTATTCTATTCTATTCTATTCTATTCTAAATAGCGGAGAACCCCTCGACTTGTGCCAGGATCTGAGAGCTCCACCGTTGGACTGGAGGGATGCGCACGTCATAATTAGGGTAACTTCGGCCATCCAAAATATTACATTAACTGTCAAAAACACTGATCATTGTCAAGTTTATTTGTAAGTAGAAAAAGAAAAACAACATAAAACTTAAAAATATGACATATTAAACAACCCCCCCCCCCCCCCCCCCACCTCTTTTTCACGATTATTGAATAAAGTAATTCTTTGCAACGAAACATTGTGGACGAATTTACCCACATTTTTATTGCTTGTAATGCCAAGTTGATGGTTACATGTGTATGAGTGTTTATTTGTGCGTGTGTGTGTGTGTGTGTGTGTGTGTGTGTGTGTGTGTTTGTGCGTGTGTATTTGTGTCAGTCAGAGAAAGAAAGCGAAGATTGTCAACAGTTATACTTTGGTGTGTTTTTTTTATTTCTTAAGTACTTAAGTGGAGTGATTTTTTTCTTTGTGATGCTTTAAGATCTGAATCTACCTTTTATTTGTGTAATCATTAATCGTATTCCACTGATTTCCATTATTTGAGATATACTTTGAAGTTTTGTTTTGTTAAACAATGCATTGCAATGAATCAAGTTGACTCTTTACTTCACCGACCGTTTGGGAGATTGACACTAGATGTCAAATTAGAAATAAAAAGACTAGTTCCTCACCAACCAACTGATTTTGAATTAACACAGGTGTGGAAATCTCGTTAACGCTCTTTTTCAGTGACATGGTATGACAGACATGAATGGCTCACGGTAAGTTTAGAAAAACGTTTCTTTTGTTTTTATTCTCTACATTTTACAGATACAACAAACACTGACAAATCATGGACATTTATAGGCTATAGTGACCTTAACCACTTCCATCGTATTTCTTGACCTCCTGAACGTTGTTTTAGCACCCTTAAAAGAGTGAAAAATTTATTGCGAAATTCAATGAAGCAGGAGCGGTTAAATTCGTTAATGATTCTGTCAATTCACAAAGCTGAAATAGATGCCATTCCAGATATCAATAAACAAATTATAAAAAGATTTGCAGATTTTCTTTACAAGTACTAAAAGTAAGTAATTTCTGTCAGAGGTTTCTTTTCTCTTTTGATTTACATTCATCACATATTGATTGCATTATCTACCAAATCCAATCCTTTAAACAAAGAATAATTACAAAGACCTTTTCACACGGGACTTGTATCTCAGTGTTGTGGCGTGTTGTTTTCATGAATTATTTGTTTTTGTGAGTTTTGTCCAGTCGCAGAAACCATCGACCCTCCCCCCAACCTTCCAAAAAAGAGAGTTTTTAACATGTGCTCTCTCCTCTTAATCGTGTTCACTGTTTTAGAATTTTATTTCCTTCTTCTAATCATGGCACCACCATATGCCGTCAATACGCCACGCCGCTTGTATATATATATATATATATATATATATATATATATATATATATATATATATATATATATATATATATATATATATATATATATATATTATATATATAATGTAAATTTCACTCACATTTTATTATATTATATATATATATATATATATATATATATATTATATATATATATATATATACACATATCTATATATATATATATATATATATATATATATATATATATATATATATATATATATATATATAGTAAATAAGGTCACTCACATTTTTCTGTCGATACAATTGTTTCAATGGCTTCCATATCGTCAGTCGGCAATTATCCAAAGTGTACTTTTCCCTTAATTGATTTCTATGTTGTTTATTTTCGTCCTTATCCTTACTTCCGCTTACTGTTACTGACTTACTGACTTAAGGCCATTCGCTTCATAATCATCCGATCGGGATGCCTCGGTTGCCTCTCTAATCATGTGTCATTTCCATCCACAGTTCACGGTCTTTTGCTGTGGATGCTAAGTTCATGATGTCTACCTTTGATTTTAATTCTTTGTTATTTTGAAGGCGTTTTAGGTCTCTTTTGAGGACAGTATGAATTGACGTGGGTGGTCTACCTTGATACTTCTAGTGTCCAGATGGGGTGAAAAAAAAGTATTCATCGCTTTATTAGCTGATATATTTTCATTTCTATACTCCCAAAAAACCGCCATCTTGCCTCCAGAATTTGAATGGATAAGGGTCTTTCATTGCATTTTTCATACAGTGTTTTATTGCTTATTTTTGTGGGGTATCGTATATTCAGGACTCTTTTCAGTTGTTTTCTATGGAATCTGTCTAATCTTTGCTATTCGGTTCCAGTCAGTGCCCATGTTCCGCAGTTGTATATAAGCGCTGATTTTACAAGGGATGAGCATAATTTGATTTTAGTATATATATATATATATATATATATATATATATATATATATATATATATAATATATATATATATATATATATATATATATAATATAAATATATATATATATATATAGAATATTATATATATATCATTAAATATATATATATATATATATATATATATATATAATATATATATATATATATATATATATATTTATGAGTGTTGGTGGGTACTTGTAGGTACGAAAGTGCTCGATAATGGTGGTTAGAGCTAATATATAATGCAAATTTTCACTCACATTTTATTGGCCGAGACGACTCGTTTCTGTGTTTTTTTACACTTCTTCAGTCGCCGTAATCCATTGTAATTTACAATGGATTACGCCGACTGAAGAAGTATAAAAAACACAGAAACGAGTCGTCTGGGCCAATAAAATGTGAGTGAAAATTTGCATTATATATATATATATATATATATATATATATATATATATATATATATATATATATATATATATATATATATATATATAATTCTTCTTCTTCTTCTTTCCTCTATATATCTCTCTTTAAATATATACTGTTGCTCCCCCCCCCCCCCAAAAAAAAAAAAAAACACAAAAAACAAAACAAAACAAAAACAAACAAAAAACAAACAAAACAACAAAACAAAAACAAACAAAAAAAACAACAAAAAACAAACAAGGTGAGAGAATGTGGAAGGACTCACCTATGTGCCGAGGGCTCGAACTCAGGACATTCCAATCTGAATGTCATACCACAAGACCACATAGCCGCATAAATGACTAGATAATATTGGAGTGTGGAGAAAGCCCTGTGACGATTCAGTTGATTTGCTGACAAAACATAATAATGCGAAACTTTCACTACGGGATGGAAAGACACGGGAAGCTACTCTGAAATGAAAAAAATAATCATAATAGAACTTCTATTATAGAAGAAAGGAATCTCTACCCTACTCTGCGACTGCGACTGCCAAAAGATGTGGAAGACTTGACTCCACCCATTGTCATTGTTATTATTTGGCAGAGACATTTCAGATAGGCGGCTTTGAATTCATACGTGTATTTAGAACTAGAGTACTTCATAAACATATGAATTTTGTCGGAAAGAAAGAATTTCTAGAGCTGTTTTGAGGGTGTAGTTAGTTAGATCTATCTAATCATCACTAGATATCAGGTCCAAGGTTGACGCTAATCGCACTTTATGGATGGTAATAGTAATAGCACAGCCCCGGGCTCAGAGAAAGGAAAATCACCACAATGTTCATCATCTGACAGTGCGGTATCATTGAAACCTACATCATTTCAGAAAGCAATGTCTGACAGTCGGATGGAAATGGATACTGGAAAGTCTCAGTCAGAAAAAGACTTTTCCAACAACGATGATCTTGTTTATAATAAAAGTAAGGTTCATCATCCAGATTCAAAGTCAGAGTCAGAGACAGTTTTAAGACATCGTGACAGAAGTAATAAATCTGACAGCAAAGCTGACATCGACGATGACATTTTGAAAGAAATGCGGTTAAATCGCCCCAACAAAACAAGAGAAGATGCAGTGGTAACCGACTCCAGTGAGTCAACATGGCAGGAAACAAAAATATACTATGTGTGCCTCATACTTGTCACAACGTTTGCTGTCCTGACAAGGTTCTACAACATTGAAATCCCTGCTCATATTTGGTATGTGGATTATTTTTTGTTTATTCCTAAACTAAACATACTCAGTAAAATGTTTAGTTAAACTTTATTTTGATTTGAGTTTCACAATAATAATAATAATATAAAATGTAGGCCCCCCTAACCTTTGGACTTAGACATTTTCAAAGTATAATTGTTCTGTATTTCTCCACAAATATTGCGGATTCTCCGGTAGTTTATATAAATAATAGCAAACTGATGTATTCTACCTCTGCTCATGTTGTTTCATATTTGCTATAAAAGACTACTGAGTTCAGGTTCGATATATTCTGGATAGAATCAAATCAAAGATGATATGATGGTGGAAAAATAACAGATCTAAATCTTTATTTATAGTTACCTATAGGCTAATTGTGATTAATTTCTAAACTGATTTTTTTTCAGTTGGGATGAAACTCATTTTGGTAAAATGGGCAGCTGGTATATCAATAGGACATTCTTCTTTGATGTTCATCCTCCACTGGGAAAGGTAGGAATGCTTTTTTTGCTGTTTGATTATATTGTAATCATTTACACTTTGCAATAACAAGAACATAATGATTCACTTTACTTAATGTTTTTTTTGTTTGTTTTTTTTCTGTGTGTGTGTATGTGTCTGTGTGTGTGGGGGGGGGGGGGGGTGTAGATAGAACATGTTTTTCAATTTACTAATATCTTTTTTCATAAACAAAACTAGAACATTGAAAGCTTTGATTAACAAGTAAAAATATAAACCAATCTACTCAGAGAGGTCATCTAAACTAAGGTTATCATAATCTTATATTAATAATGCAAACCATGATCACTAGACATAAAGAGCGAAATCCAAAATTGATAACGGATAACATTAACATGTATAATCTCTTATTTGTGTTACCTCTTTGATGCATAGTACAAGGTATTCTTATTTATTGATCATCATTTTAAAAATTTCACAAGAAAAAAATGCAAAGGTCTTTATACAAAAAATAAAATGATAAATAAAAGCTTGAGTCCTTACTAATATGAAGCCCTTGCATCCATAAGTGTCTAATGAGAGGTTCCTACAGGTTTCTGTGCACAAATTTGGGTGTATTTGATAGTATGGAAGGAACATTAAAAAAGACAATATGAGACATAAATGTTAATAAATCACACTGATTTGATCAATTGAATATAAAAGCATTTTCTAAATGAGATTTTTAACCGTCTAATATAGTGAGAAAAGAGCCAGAGGAGCTCGACATATTTTACAAGGATTTGAATACCACCTTAAAAGAATTAGATAACAAATCATAATAGCAGGGAACTTTAATGCTTATATTGATGTTTTATCTTTCTTTAGTCAGTTATGGTCAATGAGTTGTAGAAATGGTATTTTGTCACAACCTCATATTTGTATTACTTTTTTTTTTACCAGATGTTGATAGGTTTTGCTGGTCATTTGACGGGTTATGATGGGAGTTTTCCGTTTGCCAAACCAGGAGATCAGTATGATAGCCAAGTGCAGTATGTAGGGATGAGGATGGTAAGATAAGATTTTGAATTGAGAAATTTGAAATTAAGATAGGAATGAAGGTAAAAGTGGTCCGATATGGTGGTTTTAAAATTTTATTTATTAATTAATTAATTTATTTATTTATTTATTTTCTGGTGGAGATGGCATTAATTACAACTGAGAATTATTTAAGAGATGAGAGCAGCTGCTATGCTTTTAGGTGTTCTCTATATTTTTTTTTATCTTTGGCTTTGACTTTGGATATATAATTATTTGAGATTATTTCTCATAGGTCTAAATTATGTTTCCTGTTTCAGTTCTGTGCAGCACTTGGTGCAAGTTTGGTGCCATTGTCGTACAAAATTGTTTGGCACCTCACTCACTCCTATATGGCGAGCATTTTTGCCAGCTCCATCATTTTATGTGGTCAGTGTTTATGTATTTACACACACACACACACACACACACACACACACACACACACACACACACACACTTATGAAAATTATTATTATTATTTCCATTCTTATTGATATTATTATTGTCATTATTATTATTATTATTATTATTATTATTATTATTATTATTATTATTATTATTATTATTATTATTATTATTATTAGTTATTGTTTTTGATGGTGGTCTTTTGAGAATCTTTATTTATTTATTTATTTATTTATTTATTTATTTATTTATTTATTTTTTGGTATACAATACTAATTAGATACTACAGTATTTTCTACCATGCCAAAACAAAACAACAATGACAAATGTTCTTTTCCTATTTTGCACTTGACACTAAATGTAAAAAGGAAAAATTTACATTCAGGTGATTTATATTATAATACTTGCTTGAAACATAATATACATTCATTGCATGTATTGATATATTATATTGTCACCTCATTAGAAGTAGCAAAGTTCACTATTTTTGTCGATCTTCATTCTAAAAGCTGTGAGAATCAAGACTTTTGACCTTTAGCAATTACTTACACGAATATCATGACATGCAAATGTCAAAGTTAAAATTAAGATGGCCTCTCTCTCTCTTCTCTCTCTCTCTCTCTCTCTCTCTCTCTCTCTCTCTCTCTCTCTCTCTCTCTTTTCTCCTTCTCTCTCTCTCTCTCTCTCTCTCTCTTCCTTTCTCTCTCTCTCTCTCTCTCTCTCTCTCTCTCTCTCTCTCTCTCTCTCTCTCTCTTCTCTCTCTCTCTCCTCTCTTCTCTCTCTCTCTCTCTCTCTCTCCTCTCTTTCTCTCTCTCTTCTCTCTCTCTCTCTCTCTCTCTCTCTCTCTCTCTCTCTCTCTCTTCTCTCTCTCTCTCTCTCTCTCTCTCTCTCTCTCTCTCTCTCTCTTTCTCTCTACTCCTCTCTTCTCTATCTTTACACTTTCTATTTTAGATTGTTTTGTTGTCTTAATATACAAGTTGTCACTTCACCAACTGGTGATCTGTATGATCGTGATGTAAAAAAAAAAAAGAGAGAACAAACCAAACCAAAACAGAGAAACTCATAAAACTTAGGTTATAATATTAATATAATAGGTTATTCTAATTTATTTACAGATACTGGAACTCTCATACTTACTCGGTACATTCTTCTCGACCCACCTCTGTTGTTTTTCATTATGACATCTATTTATTGCTGTGTTAAATTTCTCTCACTCAGGCACAGGTAAGAAAAGAAAAAAACAAAACCGGTCAGATGAAATTGTTGTTCTTGTTATTGATATAGTTTCAGACCTGATAAAGCGAATTGTTATTTGCGCCTTGTTGTGATGGAAATACTCTCAAACCAATGCATTATATTGTTGATTACGACAATGGTAAATCAAGCCCATAATTATGTTCGGTTATCAGACCTGCATTTATGTGTGCATTGGTATAATCCTAAAGGATGATATTGCTTTTTGACATGCTATGAAGTTTTTATTATAATATTATTTCATCATATGTATGAAGCTAGAGTTTTTCTATCATTTGTACAGGGTTTTCATTTACTTTTCCTCCACCTGCTCTGAAACTGATTAGTGCTCAGTAAAAATCATTGAGATGTTTCTTTTAAGTACAGCTTGTGGTCTTGTAGTATGACACTCGCCTTAAGACTAGTAGGTCCTTGGTTTGAATCCTTGCTCTGGGCAATGCAAAGATTAGTCCTTGGAATAGGCTCTTTACTCACGTTCTTTCATCACGCTCAGTTATATAATGAGTACCTGGTTGGTAACAGTGTTGTTCTTGTCAAAATAAGTTATAATAACGCCCAACAGGCGGCATGTCTTGTCCTACTTTTTAAACATTTCTATTGGCTTGAGACCCCTTGTAACACTCTTGGAGTGTGTTTAATGAAAGATTAATCTTACACAGCCGTTTACTGCTTTCACTTTAGTTCGACAGGTAAATTTTACCGGACGCTAGTTCATAACAGATGGCGAGTCACGGCCTGTGCCGAAAGGGAGACTGAGCAATTTTTCCTATTTTGATGATTTTTTTCTCAAGTTCAAAGTGGCGTAGTAAAGATGCTATTAGATGTTGCAATAAGATATTTTAGAGTCATAACTAGTGATTTACATACTTTTATTTGATATAATTTTAGTAGATTTATTATTAGGAAATAACCATAAAAATGGGTCAGAAATTTTAATTACTTCAAACGATATAATCAAAAATTACATAGTTATTTGAGTTTATGCAAATAAATGAGAAATACTGCCATAATCATCAATATTCACAGAGTAGAAATATATAATCAAAGTCGTTTTGTAATGAAGCATTGTTGAGATATCCGCTCACCTGTACAGCAATATCCTTTTTTGACAGCAATAAAAAAAATGCGTGATCACCGAATTGTAGGGGTTTGTCGATCAAATGATCAAAACGTACTGGTTTTAGTAATGGCAATTGACAATTCTTAGGAAAAGATATGTAATATGCATTCCTTTGACGTTTGTATAGATCTAAACTATATAATAATAATAATAATAATAATAATAATAATAATGATGATGACGATAATAATTACAATAATAATAAGGATAACAATAATAATAATAATAATAATAATAATAATATAATAATAATATGAGTATGATATGATGATGATGATGATGATGATGATGATGATGATCATCATCATCATCATCATTTTCATGAAAATAATATAGTGACTATCACCTAAACGCCTGCTAATTTTGGAAAAACGCAATAATTTCTTTTTAAAATAGCTTTCGAAATGCCCGTTAAAAAAAATGGAATTCGCCTATTTGTCCCCCTGACAGAAAGGAATTAAAAAATAGAAAGAAAGAAAGAATAAAGAATTTTACTGAATCATTTGCGGCCAAAGAATTGACTCATCGCCTCCGAGAGTTTTATTTAACTTCCCAACGCCCCAAATTACTATCATTCATTCAATATAATTTACTCCTCCCCACTCCACGCTCTCTGGCAATTTCCTTCCATGTCCCTCAAACTGCTTTCTTTCCATGGAGCGTCCAATCAGCTTTTTACAATTGCTGAATAAGGACAATTCTAATTTCAATTGTCCACCAGTCTGTCATCAGCAAAGTCAAGAAAGCTCCCTCCTACTCAAATCACACATACCCACGAATATGATAGGCCTTGTAGACCAGTCACTGGTCTTTGATGTTACACAACCATCCGCCAGCTTTGATCACATCGCTTTTGATGATGTCACTCAATATCTATCTTCTTCTCTCAACCCCGTTGACTGTACCACGAGTCAACATAAAGAATATCGCGATGAGGTGCGAATCGTGAAGATGGAATGACGTAGCTGTGTTAAAGTTATAGGTTCAAAGTTCAATTTTCAGAGAGAACTGATGAGAGATTAAACTGAGGTGGTAAAATGAAATTTATTTCGTGGTAAAACGTTGAATAAATTTAGTTTTATGTACACCAACACACACACACACTTTCTATCTCTCTCTCTCTCTCTCTCTCTCTCTCTCTCTCTCTCTCTCTCTCTCTCTCTCTCTTCTCTTCTCTCTCTCTCCTCCTCTCTTCTCTCTCTCTCTCTCTCTCTCTCTCTCTCTCCAGTGCTGCAACAAAAAAAAATGGACGCCGACCTGATAGCTAATACTATTTAAAATGGAAATTTGTTGAAAATGGTCTGCTTATTGAACAACCGAAGCATCGTGGATAACAGAAATGATCATTGTGAATCAGTTGAAACATGTGATATCGATGTAATTACTAATACTAGTAATAATCATAAAATATCAGTGTATTTATCTTACTCTTGATCACCACTGTAATAATAACAATATATATTATAATAATAATATAAAATAATAATAATAATAATAATAATAATAATAATAATTAATAATATATAATAATAATAAAAATAATAAAATAATAATAATAATATAAATAATAGTAAAAATAATAATATCCATTTTTTGACAATAAAAAATCGTGATAAACGCATTGAAAGGACGGGGGGGGGGGGGGGAGGATTAATGATCAGATAATCAAAATGAACTGTTATTTTAAAATAAATTGACAATCATAGGTAAAAATAAGTATTCCTCTGAACTTTGTATAGATCTTAACATATTTCTATACTTTTATTAACATACGTAAAACCTCACGATTATTTTAAGGAACAGCTGATTGTTACATGTCACAGAAACAGCATCTAATTAATCAACCAACGTTATGTTTTCTTTTTTTCACCGGTTGAACTTCACTTGCTAATTCTGGAGCAGTTTGCATGAAATGTTTTTTAACCACATATCTCATTTGAGCCCTTTCACAGTTTATTCGGCAGAGTCCATTTGCATTGAGACAATGCTTGTTTTCAGTATGACCATTCATCTGAGTAAAGAAAAAAAAAATCATTAGTTATTATTGATATTGATGATGATGATGATGATGATGATGAGGATGATGATGATGATAATAATAAGAAGAAGAATTGTAATAATAAGAGTTATAATAATATTATTGATTGTTAGTAATAATACGATAGTGATCGCCTAGATGCCTGCTAATAATAATAACGTAATAATTTTCCTTTAAAATATAGTTCTAAATGCCCGTTATTCAAAATGGAATCCGCCTATATACCCACTCTGAAATATTTTTAGCAATATTTTTTGCACGCTTAAAAAAAAATTAGCAAAGGGTATCCTTGAGTTATGAGTTAAGTTTTGAATATAATGAACGTCGTTTACTGTAGCATTTGCGGCCAAAAAATTGATTTATCACCGGTCTGCGAGAGTCTTACTTGACACCCAGACAACGCCCCAAATTACTTTCAATTCATTTCAAATTTACTCCACCTCTCCAGCAATTTTATCCCATGACACCCAAACTGCTTTCTATCCATGGAGTGCCAATCAGATGTTTACAATTACCCATTTCCAACTGGCTGCTGAAAAATGACAATTATTATTTCAATCGTTCACCAGTCGGTCATCGGCAAAGTCAAATAAGCCCCTCCCACTCAAATCACATATCCCCTCGAAGGTTCGGCCTTGTAGCGCAGTCCACCGGGCTTTTGAGGTTACACAATCATCCGCCACCTTTTATTACATCGCTTTTTGATGATGTCATAATATATCTATATACCCTCTTTTCTCACGCCGTTGACTGTATCAACGGGCGATGTAGAAGAATATCGAGGGAAGGTGCGAATCGTGAAGACGGAATGGCAAATCGGTGTGAAAGTTATAGGTTCAAAGTTCAATGCAATAAAAATCGTTCCGTGCTAAAAATGTGCGTACATGAGTCTTATACACACACACACACACACACACACACACACACACACACACACACACACACACGCTCTCTCTCTCTCTCTCTCTCTCTCTCTCTCGAGTGTGTGTGTGTGTGTGTGTACTACTACTACTACTACTACTACTACTACTACTACTACGACTACTGCTACTGCTACTACGATTACTACTATTACTGCGCTATCATCATCAACATCATCATCATCATCATCATCATCATCATCATCATCATCATCATCATCATCATCATCATCACCATAAAACAACAACAACGTTAGCATCACCATTGGACTCGTGTTCTTATGTCTCTGGAGTTTGCCTGATTACGGGACTATTTTGTTAGCCAACAAAGAATTAGACAAGATGTGTTTACACATTCATTGTGCAGAAACCTGTCATTACAAATCGGTGAAATAAATGCTATATTAAAAGTAGATTATTACTCTTATATTTACTACCATGTGTTAGGGTAACAAAACTCAGATAACATCAATTTGAATTTTTTAAACAATTAAAAAATATTTTTCAGGTTAATTTTAAATAGAAAAATATGCATTTTTCAAGAAAGAATAAAGTATACTCACCATTTCTTGATATCAATGAAAATAATTGCGTCTTGAAGATGAAAATGTGGCCGTTATATCCATATAAAATAGAAAAATATAGAAGTGTATGGTCAGCAATTGCAGTGTAAAAATGAACGATTTTACGAAATCTGTCCTATAGCCTGACTGACAATGAAATCCAAGCGGTGCATTCTACCGGCAGGGAAAAATATAGGCCAGTTTTCACGTTCTGGACATCTGTTATGACGTAACCACACGGTGGTCTCCCCGTCATCGACGGTGAGTCGTTCCCATTGGGGGTGAGGCGGTAGTAAACTAAAGTGAAAGATTTCTAGTGTAATAAACGGCTGTGCTTATGCAGCTGTAATTTATCTAACTAAAATTCTTTGAATTTGGTATTGGCGATTATTTCATGTTAGGAACAATTTCAGAATATATTTTCAACATCACTAGTCTTATAATCATTTGACATTTACTTTTGATAATCAAAAGGACAAAAAAAGTACCTGGAAAAAAAAAATCATCGAATTGAATGGTAAACAAAGCATAACTAAACATTCATACAAAATGGCAAGATCACAGTAACAGTGCAAACAAATTTGAAATGAAATATTGTATTCAGGTTGATTCAGTTTATTGTTATTGTATCTTTATGGTTATTTTTCTGCAGCTCCTTTTCCACTTCTTGGCTTTTTTGGTTAACAATGACAGGGATATCTCTCGCTTGTTCACTTAGGTAAGTTGATGGATTCAATAAATAGTGTTTTTTTGGGGTTTTTTTCGGTAAGTCACAAGTACACAATGTGTGGCTAAGTCACCTTGTATGCAGTGTCTCCAGCGCAGAAGCATAAAAAGGTTGAAAAATACAATGTATCCATTCTTATTTATTGCTTTCGATCACAAGTCAGCTACCAGGATTCAAACAAGGGAAAGATTTAAATAGGGAAAAAATATGAATGGAAAGGAGTCATCACACAAATCCGAAAATTACATTTGGATTTCTCCTCTGGAAATCAAAGTATTTTTTTTTTTTTTTTGTCTAAACTAAAGTTGATGAATATCCAATTGGATGTTTTGTGAATTTTTGCACCCACTCTTTATGACTGAAGGATTGGTGCCTTCAAGGAGGTAAAAATAAAAATGTATTATCTGATAGAGTACAACAACAAACCAGACAGGGTGTTTAAAAAATTCTTTATATTCATATTGCCGTTCTGTTTACATTTACTTCTGATAGGCTTTGAACTATCACATGTAATTAATAACAGGGATGCTACTTTCCAGCTTTATCCAGAAATCCGGGTATTTTACTCGAATAAAATTTTCATTAGAGGTAATCCAGCAATCATGTCAGGCCCAGGCTTGAAAAATGTTCCAAGGCTTTAAGTTTAATGCATCACTGTCATTTTTCAACCAATGCCATAGGTGTCTATGTTTGTTTACTTCCTTTTTATAGTCAGACTTACTTCCAAACACTTTCTCAAAATGAAATGATACTTGTTAGCCAGAAATACCAAAATAGTTTGACCTGAGAAAATTGCTGTCTGGAGCTAAATATTCTGGGTTACAGGCAACTTTCATCAAGTTCCTAACAGGTCTTGTTTCCAAGGAAGAGTTCACCACTTCGACAATGACCTTGAATCATAACCACTTCAGCTCCATATTCAATACACTTCCACTTCCAACACTACCACCACCATCATCCTCATGTTTGGCTATGTGGTCTTGTGGTATGACACTCACTTTTGGATTGGAAGGTTCTAGGTTCGAGCCTCACTCAACTGATAGTCGTGTCCTTGGAAAAGACTGTTTAACATGCTTACCTGGGCGTTAACAATGTTATCTGTGGTCAAAAAATTGTAATATCGCCTAAAAGGCGTCATGTCTTGTTCTACATAATACGTGTTACTGTTGATCAGAGACCATTTGTAAAGTGCTTTGAGCATGCTTAGTGGATATTACGCTATAAATAAAGTCAGCATTATCATCATCATCATCATCATCATCATCATCTTTATCATCTCAACCACCAGCTTTAGTATTCATATAATTTGATATTTTGACATTTTATATAAAATTATTCATTTTTGGATGTTCATTTGATGTGAAAGGAGGGTGAAGTGGTTGTCGACAGTTTCTGTACATATTGTACTGTCCTATGTGGATTTGACCCATGAGACAAACTTTTAGTCAGTGTCTCTGCATAGTGAGAGAAGTATGGCATTTGCCATGCCGGTGAATTTCTTGTGCTTAAAATAAATTGTGACATACTATCCTAACCTGAGTTTCACACTTTTATATAATCATTGATATAATGTATGTTTGACAACATCTCAATAACGGTCCCCTTTCCCCTGCCCTAAATGTGTTTATGCATAATGCTTTTTTAAATGTAAACTAATTGATTATTGAGATTGGATTTGTTTTATCATTTTGCCAGTGTGAAATTTGTTGGTCTGTTTACCGTCTTGATTGTTGGATATACCACTGCCCATGACTTATGGAATTTGTTGGCTGATCTCAAAATGTCCATGGTAAGTAAGGTTGATGTTGCTATATCATATTATGAAATAGAATTGCTTGATTATGCTTACTTTGGAATACAGATTGCTTCAAAAAGTTGTAAAATGATTTTTGAATTTTAGAAGGCTGTGGAATGTGATAGCCCCCGCTGTAAAATATCTTTGTATATTTTTATTTTATTTGCACTTTTTTGTCCAGATTATTTTACATAAATTATTTATTTTTATTTCAGTGGACTTTATGTCAGCATCTTGCTGCAAGAGTGATGGGACTGATAATATTGCCTATTTTGGTTTATTGTTTCTTCTTTTCGATTCATTTTGATGTCCTTTATAAAAGGTAAGTTTGGTTGATTTCTTTTTGCCAGTGGAGTTTCTTGTATTGTCAATATAATTGCAGAAAAAAAGTTGATTAAATCTAATGAGTTGATTATTTTCCTTTTATCTTCTTGGTTTATTGTAAGAATAGGATTTGATATGATGATTTTTTGTTTGATTTTGATTATCATAATTAAAATTGAACTTCAGCTTTTATAATGCGCAATATCTACTCAACATGCTTAAAGCGCTTCACAAAGGGTCCCTGACCAACAGCAACAGGTTAGCTGGAATTACAATGTTTTTTCAATAGAGACAAAGCTGTTACGGCCAGGTATTCATTGCCCAAGAACTAAATTATGTGCCAAGCAAGGCTCGAACCCAGGACCTCTCATATCACAAGACCACATAGCGGCATTTGACTGTTGATATTCTTAACTTGTTATGCTAAAATAGAAGCATGTTGATAATTATATTTCACATGGCTTAAAGTCTTCATCGACAGAGATTTCTTTTGTAGAAATAAGTGTTTGGTTTTCTTTTTGATCTTTCAGTGGTAATGGAGATGGGTTTTTCAGTTCCGCTTTTCAGTCATCACTTGAAGGAAATCGTCTTTACAATATCAGCATGCCACAGTGTAAATATATTTTTATAGATTATTATTTTAAGATCTATGGTGTAATAAAAAAGTTTGATTAAAAAAGGTGTCCCTCTTATGCTTCCCTCCTTTTTTCCTTCTTTCTTTCTTGGGGTGAGGTTCCCGACTACCCATAGTGGGCAGAGAGGTACTTGCTGTGTCTATATCTGTTTTCCAATTGATTTCTGTCTTTGTCTTGGAATGAGATTACTTAGTTTGTTCTAATCCTGGCCGCAGCCCTTGGCTGGGAGGGAAACAGTCGAATGTATAGTTATAGTTTTGGGAGATGATATTCTTTTTCCTTGTAAATCATCTCTATGTTATGTAGTGTTATTTTTTAAATCTGTACCATATGATTTATAAACATTTGAGTAAATTCCTCTTAGTGGGGTCTTGTGCTGCTGTCTGGGTGAGACTTTTAGGTGATCTCAAACTAAGTACACTGATAGTGTGCTCCTGGAATCTACATCATCTCCTCTCTTTTTGAAGCATTCCCCTTTATCTTACTTTTTCCTATCCAATTTTCTTCCTTTTTAATGACCTAAATGTTGCTTGCCGTAAAGCCCTTAAAAAACAAACAAAACAGAACTTCTTTCTTTCTGTCTTACTTTCTTTATTTCTGACTTTCTTTCTTTTTTTCTTCTATTGCATGCATCTTGAAACTTTTTCTTTTCTTTTGTTCTACAATATAATTCTTTTATAGAAATAAAATGCATTTGATTGTTAAAAGTCATTTCTAGCTTTATGTTAAGCTTGGAGTGATTGTGCTGGACTAGTTGAAGGCTTTTACATCAAGTATAAAATTTTTATCCTCATACCCCTTACAAGACTGGTGGCCACTCTTATGATGATACATGGTGTGATGAAAATGGTGATTAAGATATCTCATCATTGATAAGAAAATTTGGAAAATTAATATGACACGATTATTTTTCAAATAACATTGAATATGATTAAAACTCATTTTGAATAGTGTCAGATTAAAAGTTATAGTAAGTTATAACAAGAAAGGTTGATGATTTTTAAAAACATCAGTCTGAAAATATTTTTTGTTTGTTTTGAATCTGTGTGTGTAACTATCGTTCCAAAGCTTATTCTGTACCATTTTTCTGATTTTGTGCTACAAGGGATAAAAGGGATTACAGCAGACTTGCAGCAAACAACATGCTGAAATTCAAATGTTCTTTTACACTTCTCTTTCAAAGATGTTGCCTATGGTAGTGTCATTTCACTAAAGCAAAGGAGGACAGGAGGAGGTTACCTACATTCACACAGCCATCTATATCCTGAAGAATTTCCCCCCAGACAGCAACAAGTAAGTGTAGTCTTGCACTCTCAGGTTGACAAAAACTGTTATAGGAAAAGAGCATTGAAAGGGTTGATTTTTTAATATTAACTTTATGTGAAAATGATTATATTTACAAATCTATCATATCTTCTTTGTTTAATAATGGCTTGGATCTGAGGCTTTCTGACCAAATCTCTTTGATTTCATCAGTTGTATTAAAATATTCAACAAATTAATGAACCAAAGAAAAGTGCATACATAAATTGTTCTCTCATTCATTGCATCCGGACATGGAATCTACTTTCTGAAAACATTAAAAGGTCTAGCATGTAAAGAAGCTAAACATGATATACTTATATGTCTGTAAGTCCAATGGATACACATAATTGTAATTATTACTGTGACTTTCAAGATTGTATCAGACTTAATTAAAAGTCAACGGTCTTTATGCCTATTGCATGACTTGTATATTTATCAAAAACAGGTGACGACTTATAGCCATAAAGACAGCAATAACATGTGGATGATCAAACCAGCCATGAGGCAACCCAGCCCTACAGAACCTGTGGTGTATGTAAGGAATGGAGACATGATTCGACTGGAGCATGTTCAGTAAGCTTTGCATTGTTCAAGTGAATAATCTCATTTTTTCTAAGCCATAACTCATTCAACTATTTTCCTTTTTACTAATGTGGTAACAATCATCTGTGATTTTTATTCACAAAGACCATTTGAACATTTACCCTTTGACATGAAATTTGCCATGATGTCATTTAAAAAATAATTTCCAAAGGTTTGGAAGATGAGATGAATGATTGTCTCCCTCATGCTTCCTATTCCTCGTCTCTTTTTGTCATGTCTTTGCTATTCTCATTTTAAGCCCTTTTCACAATTTTATTTGTCCACATGACAAAGTTGCTAGTAGATTTCAAGCCAAAAAATATATCATGGAAATAATCCAATATCGAGTTTTCTTCCCTTGCCAGAACAAGACGTAATCTTCATAGCCACAAAGAGAAAGCACCTTTAAGCAAAAGACAGTATCAAGTTTCTGGTTATGGCCAGGTATGGAATGTTTTTTGAGTTTTCTGGTGTGTAATTCAGTCCTGTAACATTTTTTTGAAGAAAAAAAAGAAAATAAATTTATTTATTTATATATGATGATAAAACATTACAGCATCACCATATTAGCAAGCATTTTAAATTTGCAAAAGCTTCACACATTAAACAGGAATAAAAGCAGAGTGCATTTCACATGATAGAAAAACATGCATTGTTACTTATCTCCGACAAGAAGCATAAAAGCTTTAGAAATAATAAGAGGATAAGATATATTGGGCGTTTTAGAAAACATTCCTTTTCCATTTTAGTATTATATTTTATTATTTTTTTCAAAAATTTTACTTTCATCTATGAATTAATGGAATAGGTGTCTGCACTACTCGTTTGTAGTGTTAACCAACAGCTTATCTCAAAACCTTTAAGTCAATCTGGCATGTAAAGAGATGGAAGAATAAAGAGGCAGCGAATACAGTTTGCAAATAAAACATTCCATTCTCTTTGTTTGTTGAATAGGCGTTGTACAACAAATGGACAATTGAAAAAAGAATTATTGATAGTCTTGTTATTTCAAATTTTAGAAAATACTTCCTACATTTTGTAAATAGAAAAAGTTCTTTATATTTATTTATCTATCTACCATCATAGATTTGAATTCTTTGACATGGCTTTAACATGATTGACCATGAATGTATGAAGCACTACTGGAAATAGTTACCATTTCAATAAAGTATTTTTCAACTTAGGAATACTGAAAAGGTACCAGTTTACCAGAATTTATTTTCAACGATGAAAGCACCAATTCATGCATTTAAAAAAATTAAACAGAGAATGCATGGTTTTGTTGTTAATTTTCAGAATGGTACCGGAGATGCAAATGATGTTTGGCAGATAGAGGTGGAAGGAGGGAAGGCAGGTCAGCTGATAGAGGCGATCAGACCCAAGCTCAGGTTTATTCATCACAATGTGCGCTGTGTGCTTCATTCTCATGACAAGAAACTACCTAAATGGTAATTATAGAAATGCTGCAACTGCAATATTATTTGTTTTAAAAATAGTTACGTACTCCATTCTCATGACTAAAAACTTCCCAAATGGTAAGGATGAAAACACTGCGACTACAATATTATTCATTAAAAAAAACATTATGCTAGCTACTAAGTATGATCATCAGCATTTTGAGAAATATTCTAGATACAAACATGAGAATTTGGGAACTTTATACCAGTCTTTCCCCATTGTGCTTCAACTTTTTATTTCTATTTAAAGAAAAGAAGAAAAAATCCAGCAAAAGCAGTAGCACTGAAGATTATCTAACAGAGAGGTTTAGGTTATTAGTGATGCCGTGTGAGGCGTGAATACTCATTGCTTAACTTGACCATTTTATTTTCAAATGTAGATGTTTTGCAATGAGCCATACTCTTATTCCAATTGCCATCAGGATATATTTGTATGAAAAGATGAAGTTACTCAAATATGTTTTATGTTCAATGAGTTCAGTTTCCTACAAAGCATCCCAACAGAGTGTCTTGACGGATCCAATTATTACATTTTTCTCATGACATTATGACTTTTTATATTAAAGAAATGATATCTAGAAGCATTTATGCAGTAAAGTGGTTTTTGCAATTTGTCATGAAAAACTTGGAAGAATTAGGATGTAAATATAAATTTTTATCAGAATAATCATTCATCTGGCCCGAATTTAATTTTACCCTTAAGGACGAAGGTAAACTAATGTCTGGACTGCGTAAAGATTAAAACTGTAAAAGACTTGAACTGAGAATGAATGCAGCAATTTCCTCTTTAAACTGATGTAAAGATAATTTTGTAAATCAAATAAATTAAATATCAATTTTGACCTATTTTACTAAAGCATGAAATCAGAGCTTACTGTTCTTGTCAAGTGAGCAGTAACAGCAATGTTACCTTGAAGTTTTGGCCACACGCTGTTTATTTTCTCTTGGTGAGGATAAATATGATACCACTGAAATTCAGTCTTATTACAAAAGGGTAAAAGAATAGGATTTAAAACTTAACTGAGCTTTTGGTCATTTTTCTCTTCAAGTGTTTTGCAAGTGTTGTATATGTCATGTTTAATTTACACGTTTATCTATACTATTTTAAAAAGGGGATGGGATCAGCAGGAAGTCACTTGTAATCCTTCCTTGAAGAATCCTGCATCTGTTTGGAATGTCGAGGAGATTCAAGACAGCAGATGTAAGTTTAAGTCAATATTTAAAATGAGACTGTTTTATGGATTTGATTAAGCTCTTGTTTTAATAGAATGATTGAAGAGAGAATTAGTTTTTTTCTACTTGAAAGTTATTGTCACCAACAAGATAAACATTAAAACTGAAAAAAGCAATAGCAACTCAGTCTTGAAATATATGTATAAAGTCAACAACAACAAAAAAAGAACCAAAAAGAAATCAATCTTGCATATAAATATTTGGTAAATTTGATGTGTTGGTATATGAAATTTATAGGCTTTCTGATTGATCCTTAAAACTCTGATACTTAATAAAAAGGGAATATGCACTTTTTCTTCTTTGAAGTTTCTCTCTGACTCTTAAATTGATACGCAATGTTACATTTCTTTCAGTGTACAAGATGAAATAACTGCTTCATTTCATAACTAGCACTCATACAATCTTTGTCACAGCTTTGAAACAAGCTCCTGGATGGGGTTCCTGGCCTCCCACAGAGGGCAGGGTGGCACTTACTGCGTCTTCTGTCCCTTTAAAACCATTTTCCAATTTGCTTTCTGTCTTTGTCTTGGAATGTTTACTTGGGTTTTATCCTGGCCCTGGCTGGAGTCTTTGGCTGAGAGGGAAACAGTCAAATACAAAATTAATGTTTTGGGAGATGATATTTTTCCTTGTAAATCATTATTATATTTGTTATTTTGAATGTATAATGAAAGCATTTGAGTGTATTCCTCTTTGTTGGATCATGTGCTTGTGTCCGGATGAGACTTATAAGTGATCTCAAACTAAGTACATTGTAATTCTAGAATTTGACTATCCCATTATCTTCCTTTTTACTGGCGCTGATATAACCTAAATGTGTTGCAATACGGCACGTAAAACCCTTAAAAACAAAAACAAAACGAAACAAGCTCTAATTTCTTTCTGGGCTGAATCAGGTAAATCAATGTCCCCAATGCCTACTTGGACTGTTAAATATTTCACCCAAGTACACAGCCCTCTAGACTCAGGAAAATATATTATGATTTGTGAATGGTCAACCATCCTGTCTCAGACCATGATCAGTGTTACTTGATTTATTCAAAATTTAGTTACTTTTCAGGGGAGAACACTCTTATCCTTACTGAAGTATGATTTAGAATGGGATTGATTTCTCCATTGATTATGTTATCAATTGTATTCCAACTGTGCCTTTCATTTTATTACTTGCAGTGCCCAACTCCAGTTTTGATCTGTACTCTCTGTCCTTCGTGGAGAAGTTGTTGGAGAGCCATGCTGTAATGACTCAGGGTAACAGTGGCCTAAAACCCAAAGAAGGGGAGATTACCTCAAGACCCTGGCAGTGGCCTATTGACTATAAGGTGAGGTTGGCAATTTAAATTTGTTCTTTTAAAGTGATATTTGACATCATTACTCAAAGAAAATTGTATGAAATACTTTCAAACTTGTGCCATTATAATTTTAAACATGTTTTTTTTTTTCCTATTTCCACAGGGTCAAGTATTTTCAGGCCAAAACCACCGCATATACTTATTGGGTAACCCTGTGTTGTTCTGGTGTCTGCTTGGTGCCAAAGTTATCTTTCTCATTGTTTGGTGTGTTTTTCAAATCTTGAGGAAAAGGAAAGTACAGATGGTCTCACACTTAGAATGTGAGTGCTCCTTATATCGATTAAATGTAGAAAAGGACTAGACAGTTTGAATTTTTTTTTTAATTTATATTTTCATTGTTTTAAACTCAAACCTACAAATCATTCTTCTTTTCCCCTAAGAAGTATAGTAAGGTTACATGAATTTTAATAATATAGAATTAAAGCTTCAAATCATATGCCATTAAAAATATTGAATGCCTTTTTACATTAAAAGAAATATTTTCTGTAATACGGTGTTGTAATTGGTTTTATTTGCCAAATGAAATCCCATCATATATTAGATTAGATTGTATTATACTCGGTTGTTGGGTCCATGGCCTATCTTTTCTTT
The DNA here is from genome assembly GCF_034508935.2 of Berghia stephanieae. Classification (NCBI taxonomy): domain Eukaryota; kingdom Metazoa; phylum Mollusca; class Gastropoda; order Nudibranchia; family Aeolidiidae; genus Berghia; species Berghia stephanieae. The sequence goes on from NC_088360.1 coordinate 110,286,053, forward strand.
CCTAATTTTTGATTTCCATTAAAAACCATTTAATCATAAATTCAAGGGACATTGTTATCTATTTCAGTTAAGATATATACTGATATATTAAAAGTAAATCAAGGAATGTTACTCTTTTTCCAGAATAATGTAGTTGCGTATCATTACTGAATTATTTCCTTTGTGAATCCATCTCGAGCCACGATTCTGATAATGCAGTACCAATTTTCAGATTTGAATAGCACAACAGTTTATTCTAGCTGATGTGTATGATTCCACCAATCTTTAAAAAATGACAAAATGATTTTCTAGATAAATAAGGCAAAAGCAATTATTCCCTCTTCAACTGCAGTAGTATGGCAAATAGCATTTCAACACTTTAAAAAAATTATATTTAGGCATTTTTCTGATCAAGCCATATAGGCTTTAACCACTTTTCATATTTTGTATTTTTTCCTAATTGTTTTAATATTCTCATATTTCTCCCAGCATACTGTGATCATACATTTAAGGCTTGTTGGTGGCTACTGCTGGGTTGGTTCTTGCACTATGCCCCATTTTGGCCGATGACTCGAGTACTTTACTTTCACCACTATTTCCCCGCCTTTCTGTTCAGTGCCATGTTTGGAGGTGAGTACATAATTAATTAGGAATTATTATTATTATTATTATTATTATTATTATTATTATTATTATTATTATTATTATATATTATTATTATTATTATTATTATTATTATTATTATTATTATTATTATTATTTTACAATCACAGACTTTTTATTTTATAATATAGCCCCAGACAAGATCAATAGTCTTTTTAATTTCGTTTGTATGTAACGTTTATGCTGAATCATATTGTGATTCATTGTGAAACAGTATTTTGTGCAAGAGCGGTAAGATGATGATCAGTATAATACTATGTGTCATAAGTTCATTTTCTTGTTTTCAAGTTCATCTTCTTATTTGATCACAGGTGTGTTCCTCAACTTTCTGATAACATACTTGTGTGTGTGCTTTCCTGAGAGACATGCTGTCAAGCTATTTCATTGGAGTGTGCTTTTCACCTTAGCTGGTATCATATACAGGTCAGTAGTTCAATTGATTTGTTTTGTTGTGACGAGTTGATTTATTCTGTATGGTTTTGTAACCGAGTCAGAGATTCTCAATTAGAGTACACTTGTCAAAGAAAGAGAGAGATAGTCCACTTAGGGAAAGTGGTCTCAAGTTGTAACACTCTTGAGATTGGCACAGTGAAGTGTCATTTATAACCATATCATCTTGTGAACCTTTTTCAAGTATTTGCTGGCAAGTTAATTGTAGATAAGGTTTGTTGTCCCAAGCCACAGAGAAAACTCTATAAAAACAAACTCGCTACCGTAAATTTGTATCAAGAAGAATTTGAAGAATTAACGATGGGATAAATTGTGGTAGATTTGACATTATATTGAGGAATTTGAGCTTGAGTCCCACTTTGAGCACAGTTTTTTCTTTTCCTTGAGCAAAAAACGTAGTCCCTATTGCTGACTGTGCAGGGCTGCGTTAGAGGTTTCTGGATTATTTGTATATATTTTAATGAGGAAGATCAGTGAAAACGTCATTTCTATAGTTCTCCTAAATAACTTATTATATTAATATATATTTTATTGTCAAAATTACAATAATGACCCTCACATCCTCAACTTCAGAGAGAGAGAATGAGGTTTAAGATATAAACATTTAAATGACCAGTTCATCTGTATTTCCTTCTTGAAAAGATTGCAATTGTGAAAACAAAGTTCCTTTTGTTTTATTTCAGCTTTTACTTGTTTCATCCTCTGGCATATGGAATGTCTGGTCCGACTGCTAACAATGCAAGTAGTACTATGCATCGACTCAAGTGGATGGACTCATGGGATATATAGTAATTTGGAACAGCAATTAAAAGCCAATGATTTCTGAAAACAAAAAAAATACTCTGCTCTCTCGTGATATAGAATAATTCACATTGACTGTTTACAACAAAAGAAAAAATATGTAGATTGGAATAAAGAATATAAATTATGTTTATGATAGATAAATATGTAGATTGGAATAAAGAATATAAATTCTGTTTCTGATAGATAAATCTGTAGATTGGAATAAAGAATATAAATTATGTTTCTGATAGATTTTGTAACAGACATGAAGATCCTCTTTCAATCTTGAAACTCAATTAAGTCAGTTTTTAAGCTCATATGGTAGTCAAGTAAGTAAATTATGCTGCAGTTCAATTTAGACAAAGAACATGCATACATGCAAACATTTAATGTTATACAAGGTTTATATTATTCCAAAGTCATATGGAAAAAAAAATCTTTCAGAAGAGATATTGGGATCGGGTTTATAGTTTATCTTCAACAAAAAGTTTATTTATAAATGTTGTTATCCTAAGCGGACTTCAGTATCTGATGAAAATTTGACATAAGCAGAATATATGGTTACCCAGGCTGACATATATGTATATAATTAAATTAGGTTTGATGATTGTATACTCTAAAAATGATTTGTGCAGAGAGTATATTTTTAACACGATTTTGCCTAATGATTTCAAAATTGCATTCAGAAGTCTCTTTTTCTTTATTGATCTTTTTGGCCCTACTCATGAAATATGATTCCAATTCTCACCTATGAAAATGGTGTTAATGACATCAGACAATGAATGAAACCAAATATTTCATGGACAAATAAGTAAAGAATTTAAAAGAGAAAATATATAGTTGCCCTTTGCTTTTTAAAGTTAAGAGAACAGTATTTATTCAGTTAATATTCAAAGCATCATTAATTACGTTGCAAACTTTTTCAGCTAATGTCTTTATTAAGATAGCTTTTCATTATATTATTATATACTAACATTCATGTCTTAATATTATTGATGTAATGATGGGAAATCCCTTTTCACCTGACGTACTGAAAGATTTTACCCAAACTAATTGGGGCTTTGTGACTATTGGATAGCTTTATGATTAATGGCAGAGTGTTAAAATCATTAGCCTCAGAAGTAAAATGTTGAGGGCTGAAATTCTAGAGTGTTTTCTCATGGCATTTCAATTTTTTAAAAGCTCCGTCCTTTATAATTTTATCATAGGTAGACTTTAAAACAGAGGTGCCATCGTTAAAATAACCGAAAAGTATTGAAAACACTTTTAATAATAGCTTTGAAACCTTTTTTATTCTTTTCTTAAAACTGCATTTACAGTTTTTGATTTTTTTTTGTTTCATTAATAGGGTCACCAATATTGTTGCATATTTAGGCAATGGAAACAAAATAATATGATATAAGCATACATTCCTTTATTATAAATAATTGTTACTTCCGCTCACTGTTTTACTAAAACTATTTTGAGTACATTATTATATGATATATTCTCGTATGCCATTGTACTTGTAAAACATCAAAAACATCATGGTAAAACATCAAAAACATCATGGTAAAACATCAAAAACATCATGGTAAGGAATAGTTTAAAATTTGAGACCAATTTTTGAAGCAGATAATTGCTGTTTCCTATTCTACACAGCCAGAAAAGAAAATACAGTGTTTGAGTGAAATTACACTCAGAACCATTTTGACTTATTTCACCACACTTTTTAAAAATATATTTTACAGTACAGCTCATCTACCTTACTTCATGGGAGTCTATTTTATGGTGCATACATAAGATAATCTCATTAAGGCTCTCATGTACAAACAATAGTATCTTCTCCAAGTATTTGTAAAGTTTTGTAATAATATATGTTTGATGGATATTACACTATGAAAAAGCTCAATTTTTTTCAGTTAAAAAAAAAAATGATGTACAGTTAATCAATCTGAAAGAATTTAAGGTTGCGTGCGGTTCGTGCTGTTCATTAATTCTATGGGATATGGGGATTGACCTGCGGTGTGATTTTATCATTATCATATTTAACCACGTTTGAAGTTGGATACAAGGTGCTATTATTTGCTTTAATTTTTTTTACATTTACATGGGACAACTATGTATTTTATTTACATTCCATTTTCCGAGAAAGGCCATTGTATTTATATGCCATTGTTATTATTCAAATATTATAACATTTATCTGTCTGAAACCCTGAACAAAATACGTTGCAACCTATTTTTATCTTCAATATTTATAATTATATACAGGACTTGGGTGTGGGAGTGGGATCTACCGACCTCCTACAATAGGCTGTGTCTTCTATCCCCCATATCTGTTTTCCCTTTCCATGTTGCTCACTGTCTTTGTTTTGAATTAAGATTGCTCAGTTTTTTCCTGGTCCTGGCAGAGATCCTCAGCTGAGAGGGATGCAGCCACATGCATAGTCCCTTTTTTTAAAGATATTTTTTTTACCTTGTAAATCATCTCTTTGTTATGTTCTATTGTAGTTCTATATAGTTTTTAGTGGGGGGGGGGGGGGGGGGTTGGTACTTTGTAAGCATTTGAGTGTATCCTTCATAAGTGGGATCCTTTGCTTGTGCCTGGATGGGACTTTTAGGTAATGTCAAAAGTCACATTGACGCTATTTGAACAAGAACACTTTACTGATATGGCCTTAAAGTGTATTTAACTTTTAAAACTAAATTTAACTGAACATTCTCTTGATGGGATTGTGGGCAAATTCACAAATTGACTCTTAAGCTTTTTATTCATATAAGCCCAAATACAACTGGTATTTGCTGAACGACAGTGGAAGTGTCACTTTTATTTCTCTATCTATATCTCTTATCTTGGTCAAAGTGTGTGGTGCCTCTCTGTCCTCTTCCTTATGAGGCACTAGATTTCTTTTTTGGAATTCCTATTCAGGTAGGGATACACTAGACCATTGGGCCAGAGTGTTCTATCTTGATTCATATTCATGCTATCTCTTCTATCTCCTGGTCTCATTTATTTCCATCTAACTTTGTATGCCTCCTTCTCTAATACTGGTGTTGACCTAAAAACAATACTAGCGCCATTAAACCCTCAAAAAAAAAAGAAAAATTAGTTTTCCTCAGATCTTTACCATGAAAGGGAGGCAGTCAAATGTAATCCCCCCCCCCCCCCCTTTTTTTTTTTTTGGAGTGGTTATAAGATAATCTCTGTATAAGCTTGTATTTCTGTACCTGTTGGAAACAAATGAGTATATATATAAATATCTCTTTTCTGGATGAAGTCCTTTTCCAATTAGTCTGTGAGACTACGAATTGTCCAAGATGGCCTTAGGCTAAGCATTCCAGTAGATTTCTGCTTGGATTTATACTCATTGAGTTTGTTGTCTGTTAATTTGACCTCGAACCCATGAGCATTGTGTTCCATGTCATTAAAAAAAATGGGTACCGATATAAATTAAATTATCGCAATTGCCATTTAACAATTCACGCTGAACATTACAGATGCATCAAGTGTCTGCTGGCATATTTGCTTAGCTTTTGCAATGTTTTATTATATATATTTTTTATTTTATTATTATTTTATTTTTCTTTACTTTTTTTATTTAAAAAAAAACTTAGCCAGTCCATTAGAAAAAAAAGTATGCCTTTTCACACTTTGTGCAATTATAAAATTTATTAACATTTTTGTTATTCATAGGAAAGTGTTCGTTTTATTTGCATTTATTTTGCAGTTTGAATAATTATTTGTTCATCAAAAGGAGAAAGCACCTATAAGTGGAATATATTTAATCGCTATGCCATGAAACCAATCATCACTTACAGATTCTTTGAACTTAATTGAGGATCACATTAGCCTGCTAAAAGAAGGCAAAAGAAAGAATATTTATTTTCCTTATTATTGATGTGCTACGATTCAGGGTAGGGTTTCTGACCCCCCCCCCCCCCCCCCCCCCCCCCATATTGGCAGGGAGGTACTTACTGCGTCTTCTATCACCCTATATCTGTTTTCCAACTTGCTTTCTGTCTTTGTCTTGGAATGAGATTACTTGGTTTTGTCCTGGCCCTGACCGGATACCCTGGCTGGGAGGGAAACAGTCAAATGTATAGTTAGTTTTGGGAGGTGATATTTTTCCTTGTAAATCATCTCTCTTTTTTGGACTATATTATTTTTTCTTTTACATATATAATGATTTGTAAACATTTGAGTGTTTTCCTCTTAGTGGGGACATGTGCTTGTGTCTGGATGAGACTTTTAGGTGATCTCAAACTAAGAACACTCTTGGAATCTACACCTGTTCCCAATTTGAACCCTTCCTTTTTCTCTTACTTTTTCTCTTGTGCTTTCGATTGTAATTCTATGATCTTTTTCTTATTTACTGTATAAACATTTGTTTACAACTCAGAAAGGAACAGATAAGGGATGAAAAATCATGACATGATTATTTCTAAATTATTATTACTTCATTTACATTATCATTATCATCATTATTATTATTATTATTATTATTATTATTATTATTATTATTATTATTATTATTATTATAATCATCACTATCATAATCATCATCATCATCATATTTATGAAGAATTGATATTCATTTGGAATCGGGATTTGAATTTTTAACTTTTGATTACATGGTAAAGTGTAATGATAACTTTCTAATATCCAATGTATTTCTACATTCATTGATACCGTTATGAAATTATAGTGTCGTGTGACTTAACCGGAAACAAATAAACTGCTGGAATAAAAATCAAACAAAAAAAAACCTCCCGATGTTGACTTTTTTCTTAAAATAAGGAAACGAGGAACAGTGAGATAGAAAAAATGATAAATGCTTTTTTTAAAGGCATAGTAAAGTAGCTTGATATCTTATTACAAACCCAATGATTTAATCATTTTTTGAAAGCTGCAAACATTTCATCCGTCATTTACCATTCAAGCTTAAATCAAGAGTATCCTTCCTAAATCAGTGACTATTTTAAGCAGCAGTAGAATTAGACCCCTAAATTGGCTCACTGTTTAAGCGGAGATTAGGCATCACACCAAATTGTCATAGGAAATTATACCTTGTTTCCTCTGTCCACCCGGATGAGATGTGTCTGTGAGATCTGGCGGAAAGTACTTTGCAATAAAAGGTAGTACCCAATTTAACTGTCTATTTAACGTTACAGAAATTGGGATAATCACTGACTTGGTAAGACTTCTTTTTACTACAATGTAATCTTGGATTGTCCAATGAACTAAAGGTGAAAAAACTTCACAAGAATTTATTGAACAACTTATAGATTTATGTTACAAGAAGTTCAGCGAAGTCTGTTTTCCTTTCTTTCTTTAAAAAAAAACATTTTTAATTTTAAAAAATAATTTTTTTTGTTGCTTTGCCCAACAATTGAAGATCACACATTTCTCTTTAAATCAAAATATTTGTGGTACAATGGTTGTGAAAATGTATCCATTTGTTTCTTTCCTTTCTCATTAAGTCCACGCTCTTATATGCATGATGTATTCTTTCGCAAACAGCGGCATACAGTTGAAAAAAAAAAGCATTTTCATCCTATATATATTTACTGCACTAATAAATCCCAACTGATAACTTTTGCGAATATCAGAATTATGGTGATCATGCATTTCGATCAAAAGGAAAGCCTTTGACAAATTCTGTCACCAAACCAACGTCCAGTCTTTCAAAGAAAACTATAGGAAGGAACCGAAAAGTACTCCAATCCAATCTGTCAATATTCTCTCACAGCAAAGCGTATTCATTTCCTTCCCCGAAAAAAAAATCAAAACAAGGGTCTGGACAAAACTATATCACTTCACCATGGACAATATAGAGGGCCATAGAGAAAGGGAAATTTGACTAATGGGAAATAAGACCCTACCTGCCTAAAACTCCTACCAACCGAGTAGCTGAGTGGAAAGGTATTGCTCTTCCGACTATGGGACCCGGGTTCGAGTACCACTGTTTGAATCTCGTTTTTTCTTTAAGCAAGAAATGTAAATATGCTCCCCCGTCCTCTAAGCTCCTGATACATAATGCACGTTCGTCCGGATAAACCCATGCAAGAAAAAAAGTGACCATGATGTTCTTAAAGATAAGATATCGATGATGATGATGATGATGGTTGTGGTGTGGTCTTGGATTTGATGGTGATTGTGGTAGAAGTGTGTAGAAAAAAGGAATTTAATGAGAATTATGGGGAATCCAGTATTTAAAAAGCGATGATTTTCTCGTCCTTTTACTTTGCTTTCATAGTTGCGATGACTGTCTTTTTAAGATGTTCATGTCGAGGATGTGATACATCGATAACCGTAGAAAATAAAGAAAAGACAACAAATGACTAAAAACAAACAGAAAATAAGATGAACATGTGGACAAAAAGAAGAAATCATTCCGATATCTGATAAAATATCTTTATTGTAGCAGATAGAGGATATTTTTATTGTTGGTTCCATTCAGGATGATACACGAGAAAGCGAGATGAGCAAATAATGACGATGGATGGGATTATTCCCACCAGCTCAATTGTTTGCTCTTGTGTTATCCATCCTATGAGATTGGCGTCATTGTGATATCAAACATACGGGGTTTCCTACTGGATGTTGAATATTCATAAATGGGATCTCGGGGCTTAATAAGCCTTATTAACGATTAGATGAACAATGATTCATCGCTATTCACGTGGATCACAAGAAAATGAAGTTATGTGGTCATCGAGTAATTTATATTTCCAATCTTCTTGTGCGGCTGTGTGGTCTTGCGATATGACAATCGGCATAGGGTTGGAAGGTCCAGGGTTCGAGTCCCGCTCTGAGCGGCACATAGTTGAGTGCTTAGAAAAGGCTCTTTACTCACATTCTCTCAACATGCTCGGGTGTAAAATGAGTACCTGACCGTTGTCTCTGTCCGAAAAAAATATAATATCGCCTAACACAGGCGGCGTGTCTCGTCCTACATGTTAAGTGTTCTTGTTGTTAGGGATCCCTTGTAAAGCGATTTGGGGATATTTAATTTAGTGGATATTGCTCTAAATAAATGCTCGTTTTCTTTTCTTCTCATTGGCGTGATATAAAGCCAGCAGTCAGCATGGAAAAGACGTGTAGACAACTTCAGGATCGTCTTACATTCTATAATATTCTATCACCAGTCTACAAAGAGGTGAATTAGACGAATCTGCATATTTGCAGATATGATAACTGAACGCAATAATATATTATGGACTTAAAAGAACTGAACAATTGTGTACTTAAGGTGTAATGGTAAAATGTCTGACCGGTAATCAGAAGGTATGAGGTTCGATCTCCAGTCAAGGTAGACTGATTTTTTGGGATGTTTTTTTTTTTTTTTCTCCCATTTTTCTTTCTTGCTTTGGTACCTTTCATACACACTTGTTCTGGTCTTTATCTTACAACGTTGCTGGCTACCTAGTTTCTTAACATGATATTTTTGACTTGTTTTAACATTGTTTTAATGGACAAAATTGTGTGCTAGTTTGACAGTATTTCCTTTACAACAATGAGCCCAACAATTATTATGTGTCCATCAAGTATTGATTGTTTCTTCTACTCTTCTCTCTGGCGTGATATAAATCCAGTTGTTAGGATGAAAAAAAAAGAGTCAGAGTAAGCAACTTCAAGACCTTAAAATAAATTATTGTATATTCTATCACCCGCCTATGACGTATATTTATTTACAGGTTTGATAACCCAAAGTGTTATGGACTCATTGTTGTAATTGAAATATTCTTAAACCAACGCAAAATATCTTCCATTACAGCAATGTTAAATCGAGTCCATAATTGCGTTCTGTTAGTAGACCTGCAAAGGTGCAAATATGTGCACGCCGCCCGTCTACAATAAGGTAAACTACAACACTTGTCATAATAAACACCGATTCATAAACACTCTTTTCTGTTAATAACAAAGGATTTATAACCTTTTCATTTACATATATATGTCCTTAAATATTATACACATGCAAAAATAACACATACACAAATAATATTCGCATGCGGGAAAACAAACATACACACAGTAAAATCATAACGAAAAAAAAAAGAGAAAGATATTTGATCAATTTACAAACAAATATTTTATTTCCCATAAGTAAGCAAATAAGGACAAGGGTAGCATAATATATTTAGGTAAGAATGAATAATATCCTACAATATTCGTCCTCGATTATACGCACCCTTTATTTCAGAGAACTTCAAACGACTGTAACCAAATTCCATGCTTTTCACAATTATATAATCTCACACAACAGACTTAATATCCATTTTAAAAAAAGAAAAGAAAAAAAAAAAGGAAAAAGAATAGAGATAGATAGATAGATAGCTAGCTAGATAGATAGACAGATAAGAATATATATATATATATATATATATATATATATATATATATATATATATATATATATATAACTTATCGGTGACTGAAGAGACGCAAGATCATCGAAATGATCGTCTTGACGAAAACATGTGAGTGTTCTTATCTATTTTACATGCTCTCCTCAGTATTATCGAGCACTCTCGTATCTACAAATACCCATCAACACTCATATATATATATATATAGATATATATATATATATATATATATATATATATATATATATATTTATATATCTGGAGAGAGAGAGAGAGAGAGAGAGAGAGAGAGAGAGAGAGAGAGAGAGAGAGAGAGAGAGAGAGAGAGAGAGAATAAGGAATGAATCATTTAAAAACAAATACGCTATCACAAATGAAATTTACTTCCATACAAAAGTGTTAGGGTTATTATAATCAATACTTTATTTTGTTCGTTTTAAATTTTCTTTTTTAAAAGTCGAAAATGAAATATGTACGTAAATTATTTGAGCAGCAAGCGGTGAAAAAAAAGTGTACATGGACGATATCAATTGTTAATTAATCACATTGTTGTTTGACGAGCATAAGCTTCCATTCTATTTGATCCGTCATTGTTTGATAAACACCTCATCACGTCAAAAAGACTTCAGGAGATCTTTTTGTATATACGACTACAAGACACTGATCCATTCGCTGTAAAAGTCTGGTGATAAAATTATAGAGATAAAAAATAATGTCAAGGAATGATATCATCGTCATTATCATCATCATCATCATCATCATCATCATTAACAACAAAAACTTCATCGCTACAGCTATACTAATATTAACGCCACGACCACCACAACCACCGCCACCGTCGCAGACACCTCCACCACCACCACCATCCTCCTCCTCTTCCTCCGCCTCCTCCTCCTCATCATCATCAACATTCATCATCAATTGAAATGCCTTACGCATTCGGCCATTTCGCTTTTAGCTTGTTACTAGATAGATGGACCTACAAATTTACCTCAACGAAAATTTGTTGTAATAAAATGCCCTATCGCTAGTGACATCCTACTTGGATAGGAACATGAAATAATTTTTATTAAGGTTAATGTGAGCCGTAAGTGTTACCATTACATTAACCACTTAACTTCCGTATACTCAGGAAAAACATGTATTTCAAAATTCGGCCAGAAAACTCGGCCTTCAAATACCGATCGATTTAATAGATCGATACTTGGTTATACGTGTAAACCTTACCATCGTGAGTTCATCCCCTGACGTGCTCCGAACATTTCTAGATTCAAACCCGTCACCTTTCTGTGTTTCTACCAAGGTATCTCCCTCAACGGTGTACACCACCTGTGTATACAAATGTTCAAACAATAAACACAGGTAAATGGCCTATGAAAAGTGAGTGAATGGCGACGATAGAGCCCCGGGAAACATGGATTACAATAACGCATTCCAATACACTGTCGTACTCTAGAAAATAAAAACACGTAGTTAAAATTTTGGCCAGAAAACTCATCCTTCAAATTTTGATCGATTAAAATTATTATAATCTTCTAAAGATAATCTTAAACCCAGGACTTGAATCTAGTCCTAGGTTAGAGAGTTCTTTTGCAAAATGAGGGTCATTTTAATCGATTGATATTATGTATGAAAGACGAGTTTTCTGACCAAAAATTTGGATAGCAGAAAACATGAACTTTTACAAATTCAGATGGTACTAGAAACACTGCTATCCAGCGTGAGCATATAACGCCCCCCCCCCCCCCCAATAAAATTGAACCCCCCCCCCAAAAAAAAAAATAAACAAACTCCGAAAAAACAAAAAAAAAAAAACAAAAACAAAACACAAACAAACCCAAATCCCAAAGCAGACAAACAACCAAGCAATACAAAAAAAAAACAAAAACAAAAAAAAAAACAAAAAAATATTTTTAAAAAAAGCAACAACCAAAAATCAAACTAATAAAATAAAGAGAAAAAAAACCCCCAAGAATCTTGCCCAAGGAAGAAGGGGCACGAACCCGGGAACTTCCGCCCGGTTCACCGTTCAATGTGTTAGCCACTTGGCCACTTCGCCCCCCCCCCCCCCCCCCTCCATCTAAATAGTCTAAATATATGCTGGTCGTCAATACAGATTATCCATCCTCACTCTTTTACGTCTTGTAATCTTAAGAATCTGCCTATAAAGCCTGTTGCTGAAATGATTATGTAATTATGTAACCCATTCACTAGTAGTACTTCGCAGTACTGGTTAAATAAACACTCCCAATGATGTATAAACCAAAAGAATAGAGGGTTTGGTGTCACAACTTTTCTTCACTATTGGCAACAAAACAACATACCGACACTGGCCTTCCATCAAGTGTTTTGGTGTCCACTGCCTGTCCTTCCGTGTATTTGTCCACCTTCTCCCCTGCAGGACTCGTGACCACAATGGTCCAGACCTTTCCATCGACGCTGATGTCGTGAGAGACCTTCGAGGCAACAGTAAGGCCTGCCAATGCTAGTTTGATGTTCTCATCGCTGACACCTGTACATTGTGAAACATAATTTGTGGCCAGTGGAAATCATAGATAGTTGGAGAAACGTTATTTATTGTAGAAGTAGTAGTAGTAGTAGTAGTAGTAGTAGTAGTAGTAGTAGTAGTAGTAGTAGTAGTAATAGTAGTAGTAGTAGTGGTAGAAGTAGTAGTAGTAGCAGTAGTAGTAGTAGTAGTAGTAGTAGTGGTAGTGGTAGTAGTATTAGTGGTATTAGTAGAAGTAGAAGTAGTAGTAGTAGTTAGTAGTAGTAGTTAGTAGTAGTAGTAGTAGTAGTATAGTATAGTTAGTAGGTAGTAGTAGTAGTAGAGTAGTAGTAGTAGTAGTAGTTAGTATAGTAGTAGTAGTAGTAGTAGTAGTAGTAGTAGTAGTAGTAGTAGTAGTAGTAGTAGTAGTAGAGTAGTAGTAGTAGTAGTTAGTAGTAGTAGTAGTATAGTAGTAGTAGTAGTAGTAATAGTAGTATAGTAGTAGTAGTAGTAGTAGTAGTAGTAGTAGTAGTAGTATAGTAGTAGTAGTAGTAGTAGTAGTGTAGTAGTAGTAGTAGTATAGTAGTAGTAGTATAGTAGTAGTAGTAGTAGTTAGTAGTAGTAGTAGTAGTAGTAGTAGTAGTAGTAGTAGTAGTAGTAGTAGTAGGTAGTTGGGTTAATAGTAATAGTAATAGTAGTAAGTAGTAGTATTAGTAGTTGTAGTAGTAATAGTAGTAGTAGTAGTAGAGTAGTAGAGTAGTAGTTAGTAGTAGTAGTAGTATAGTAGTAGTAGTTAGTAGTAGTAGTAGTAGTAGTGTAGTGTAGTATATAGTATATAGTAGTAGTAGTAGTAGTAGTAGTAGTAGTAGTAGAGTAGTATAGTAGTAGTAGTAGTTGTAGTAGTATAGTAGTATAGTAGTAGTAGAGTAGTATAGTAGTAGTAGTAGTAGTAGTAAGTAGTAGTAGTAGTATAGTAAGTAGTAGTAGTAGTATGTATAGTAGAAGTATAGTAGTTGTAGTAGTATAGTAGTAGTAGTAGTAGTAGTAGTAGTAGTAGTAGTAGTAGTAGTAGTAGTAGTAGTAGTAGTAGTAGTAGTAGTAGTAGTAGGAGAAGTAGTAGTAATGATAATAATAAAAAAAACTCTTATTATAGCGGAAACAAGTAATCAAAGTGTAAACATAACATTGTAGAGCGCTTTGCTCTGATTTTTTAACTTATGCTTCCCAATGTGACATTTACATCTAGTCATTTCCCAAGTACATTACGTGAAATTTAATGTTAATTTCATAAGGTTTGTTCGACTGTTCGTGCTCTTTGCAAAACCTCCACGACAATGGGAGATTCCATTAATTTATTTTAAGGCTATGATGATAGGGGTTTAACCAAGTTAAGAGCGTCGGATCGAGAAAACCGGATGGAGCGAATTATCAGTTGTTTTGATAACCTATTTCAGTGATCGTGCTCAAAATCACCTGTCACTCACCAAAGTGAATACACACTTGCAAATTCGCCTCAAATTATACCAAATGAATTAATCATGCTAATACGAAATGGAATTTTGTGAAGTTTTGACTTGTTTTATAACCCCTTATCTCACATCTATTATTGGTACTTTGAATACGTATACTGGCTATGGCTATGTAATTATAGGATGAGCCCATTGAGAGAACCAACCAGTTGCTTGTTTTGAAAAGTAAATACATTATACACTTTTTATTACAAACTTTTATCAATGTCATAAAATATAACTAGAAAGAGCTAGAAAGAGTTCAAACAAAACGGATCCATTTTTATGATATAATGAGAGTGGTAGGTTTTCTTAAATTGAAATAAATTAGATCCTATATTCTTTGGAATTTTACTCATTACACGGGATTAATCAATTATGCCTTGATAAGCGAGGCTCCAGATTAATTATTAAGCCTGCGTATGGCAAACTGACAAATTTCTATTTTATCAGATCTGTCAATCAAGATATCTTTTTCATGAAGATGGCTCTATGGCCATTAGTACCGTAGATGCTCTGGTGATCAAAATGAATCTTGTGATTAGATCTGTTTATGGTCGTTAACATTTTTCGATTAAATCTGGTAACATGAAATACCCCAGGGGATTCGTGTTGTGGGGGCTAACATGATAATATTTCTCGTCCGCAGATCAATACAGTCATTTTCTCTTAATGAAACCTGTCATGGAGTGGACAGTCAATGCAATTAGTGTCTGATTGGAAAATCACTAAGTTGGTTTCGGCTGATTTTCTTCTTCAGTTCGTAAGCGCAAGAGGTTAAACACCACTTAATTTGTTCTAAAGAGTAAAAGCATGCGGCGATGAAGGATAGGGTAAATCAGTAACAGTAACAGATTAAAATATTAAATGAAAAAAGACACATATTATCGAAACATATGGAATAAGAAATAGGATTGGGTGCCCACATTTTTCGTACAAACAATATTTCATTTTTTGTCAGCAAAACACAGAATTATTGGCAAATCTAATAATTACAAAACTATATTTTACATGTTGATATACGAGTAACTTGCGACCCTTTTCTAAGCTAAGAAAATGTTATCACTCGTTGACTCAAATGATTATTTATACAATCTTCTAGGACAAAGTGATCCGTCATTTACAGGATTAGATGAGTTTGCAGATTGACTACAAACGTAGCACGTATAATGTAGGGTTTAGCGTAAGCAGCATAATTTCAGGTTTGTAAAACATTTCCTCGAATAATTTATGGAAGAAATCAATATTGGTAAACTAATTTATTTTATCTGTTCACTTGGAAGAAAATGTTTGCCAACAAAAAAAAAAAAACAACAACATATTATGGTTTAAGTCATTGTTGAACTCGTTTTATCTGTCCAACTGGACGAATACATTTGCCAACAGACTTTATTACTAGACCGATTTTGAATGTTGATAGCTCAAAAGATTTGTCTCGGTCGAATTTAATTTTTACGTAAGTATTAAAAGAAATGAAAAGTTTCTGTGCATGTCTTCTACTTTTGTGATTTGTCTACGACGTCATAATCCATTTGATGTTTTTTAAAAATGTTTTCAAGTTAAATTTATAATGAAGATGTTTGCCAGATTCATTTCCGCGCATCCACAGACTTTATTACCGTAACCGATTTTGATCGTTGATGGCTAAAAAGATTCGTCCCGATGCAATAATGATAATAATAAATAATGACGTGCATTTCGTATAGCGCGTTCTATGCAACCACAGAAAGTTTTGGAATTTTTCTTTGATACGATTAACAATGTGGTGTCGCTGGAGCTCCTTTAGAAACGAGAATTTGACTCCTTTATAATCAAGTCCGAAAGATAGTGGGGGCATCGCCATTAAAGCATTTAGAAACAGCGCTTGAAATTTATATTCAAATCGTGCTTTGACGGGAAGCCAGTGCAAAGTTGCCAAAAGGGGAGTAGCGTGGTCAATACAATTCTAGCAGTTGAATTTTTCACAAATGGAAGCTTTCAGGGGCACTCTTCAGGCAGGCCAGAGAAAAGTATGTTACAATAGTACATTTTAGGCAGTAATAGAGAAACCATGAGCTGTTTTGTGACGTTAGTTCTCATATAGTTTCGAATTGATTTTATTTTTGACAGCTAGAAATACATGCTTTTGCAGAGAGCAATGATCTGCTTGCTCATAGACAAATTTTCATCATAAAAAAAGCTCCAAGAATTCTCACCTTTTTAGATGGAGTTACTTTGCAATCATCAAAATTTAGTTCGAAGTGTTAAGTTATTTTCCAATAGAATAATGATTACAATAGATTAGTGTCTGTTCGGATTAGACTTTATCTCCTCGCAAATATTGAGGTTGTCTAGTTGTATATATATATATATATATATATATATATATATATATATATATATATATATATATATATATATAATCAGGATAATATATAAAAACCGTATAATATGCGGGAGAAAATTATCTCCAACACACAATGACCTTTATAAATAATTGGCACACGCAAAGTTCCCTTTTATAATGAAGGTAGGCAATAGAATTTTGGGAATGTCAATTATGTTCAGTTAGAAAAATATTCTCGTCATCACGTGCTGCAAATATATTATAGGAGATATCAATGTTTATCTTAATGTGAGATCTTGCCAAAAATCGATTTGTGATGGCCAGAGACAAGGGGTCCAAGCATAATAGAGGAGAGATATTGCTATTGTCCGCGTTACAAACCCCAAAGACCCCATCGCTCGGACAGGCTACCCTTTTTAGCAAAGTGAATTAATTCGCCCGAGACACTGTGCGGCACTCATAGATACTTACTCAACTGACATTACAATCGAAAAATTCGGAAGCCTTTATTACCCTTGCAAAACACGATAGCCGTTTGTCAGACAAAGAGTTTAATGCAATGGATACCAATTGTCTAATTTCCCTAGATACATGACACATGATGAATTTTTCAGTAGGTGATCATACAATGTTGAACGTCATTGTTTGAACAACAGTTCCCACTCTTTTCAATTCCCAATTAGAGTTTAGTAATCAAGAGTAACAAGTTTTGTCGATCTCCTTTAGCGTAGCACTGCTGATTGTATTAAAACCCCCCGGCAGGAATTTTCATTCAACAGTGGGTAATCGAGAAAGCATAATAATATGGTCCATTATAAATTATTCCAAAACACTTAGCATTGATCAAGATCTTGACGTCATGCAAGGGCTGAAATGTCTTCCGGGTTAGTTTGAGAGGGTGCAATAAGTTTAGACAAAGGAAAACCCAGTGTGAATTAGCTTTTTAAAAACAATTAAGAATGATGTCAAAATACTCGAAACTTTTTTTTTGTGGTACTTTTTTTAATTTCTTGTAAAGTATTTTGAAAGATGTACTCCTTTAAAAAAAAAGAGGGGGGGGGGAGGGGGGGGGGTGGGGTGGGCTTTACAGCTTTCTTTACATTCTTTACAGCTAATGTTAAATGTTTTCCAAAATAACACAGAATTGTTAGCAAAGCTAAAAATTATAAAATTATTTTTTTTACAGAATTTACGAGAAACTTGAGACCGTTTACTAACTCTATTTTCTAACTTTTCTATCACCCGTTGGCTCAAAAAAAAAAAAAATATAAAATCGGCCAGGGCGAATTGATTTGTCATTTACCGGTTTAAATGCGTTTGCAGATTGGATTTTGCCTGCAAAAGTAGCATGTATGATGTGTTCGTTTAGCTTACGTGACATGATTTCAATTTGTATAAACATTTCCTCACGGAATTTAATAATTTATGGAAATCAATATGGTTGAACTAATTTTATTTTATTTATCCAATCGGAAGGATAAGTTTGTCAACAAACTTTATTACCAGACGTGTTCCGACCTTTGATGGCTCAAGAGATTTGTGTCGGTCTAATTTAATATTCAAATTGGTATACAAATGAAAATAAATAAATGCCTATGCATAAACTTTCTAAATTTGTGATTTGTCCATGTCAAAATCAATCCGCTTTAAGAAGTGTTTTCAAGTTAAATTTACAGTGAAGATGTTTTGCCAGATTCATCTCTGCTCACTTACAGACTTTATTACCGAACCGATTTTGATCGTTGATGGCTCAAAAGATTCACCTCGATTTATGTTTATTTCCACAATACTATGATAATTGAAAAAGGAAAGGGCCTGTTTGTAACAGCCTTTATTTTCTCGCAAACATTGCGGGTTCTCTACTAGATTAAAAAAATAATTTTGGAATTACATTTTGAAACCTAACTAAAAATGAAAATAAAATCCAAAGATTGATTCATCTTCAAAAATAAAGAATCTGAAAAAGAAAATCTATTTTAAGACAAATGAAGCTATTTAACTGTATAGCATTGTATGAAGCTATTCACTTGATCACTGGATTAACTTTTCTGTGACGAAAATTGTAAAATTCAAAAGATAAGAAATAATCAACCGTAGGATATTTATATTAAATTTTCTGGGTTTATCTTTGTGTTGATCACCAAATATGTACATAAAAAAGTGATTTGTTACCGGCATATTCGTTATACGAGTATTACTCGCCAAAGCCTTCTGTACGTACACAATGCCAAAAAATCGTGGTATTCAACACGAGCGATAATTGGTCCACTTAAAGCCTATTGTACTGTAATAATATACTGCCTAGAAGAAAATACCCTCAATTTTTCTGCCAAAAATCAGCAATTATGGTTTCATATAACTTCATTGTTTATCTTTAAGTGCTACTTTCTTTCAAGTGAAAAATTCACGCTTGTCTTTGTGTGTGTGTGTGTGTGTAAGTGTGTGTGTGTGTGTGTGTGTGTGTGTGTGCATGCGTATGTGTGTTTGTTTGTTTGTGCGTATGTGGAGGGGAATGGGGCGGGAATGTGAGTGTAAGTTGGGTGGAAGTGTTTGTATAGTGGACACAAAGCACATGCACCGGAGTCAAACGGCTACAGATTAATAAATTAATGTGAATTTGAATGAAGCTACCTCCAATGTTATAACACAGCTAAAGGACCTAATAACCTCACCCCCCATCCAAGTTTGCGATACAATCCCAATAAAAACGTTGAACATAACATTTAAAATCAATGGAACCGAATGCACATATGTGCAGGTCTGATAACCCAATTTATTATAGACTCATTGTTATAATTGATGAAGTCTCAAAATAAATGACGCAAAATACTGTCCATAACAACAATTCTAAACTAGGCCCATAATCGCGTTCGGATGTCAGACCTGCATATGTGCATACGTCGACTGGAACCCTTTGTTTTAACATTCTCATAATAACAATATAATAAACAAAATAATGTACTAAATATCAAGTGTGCAATAATTGTTTTGTATTTATTTATCCATTCCCAATCTATTGCTTGCTTGATAAAGATCCGAACAAGTATGTATGAAAGGTGCCATACAAAGCAAGAAAGAAAAATACAAGAAAAAAACATCCTTAAAAATTAGTCTACCTCGACTGGGGATCGAACCTAAGACCTTCTGATTGACCAAAGCCGCTTTACTATTGGTTGAAATTTATACATTGACCAAATAGCCAGGAAAATGTCTTGGAATTCATTGGGCAATATTACCTACACAATCACTTCGGACTAGCATTGAAAACCAAATAAAAAGAGGAAGATGGCGTTGGCTGGGTCACTTCCCAAGACAGCCCTGTACTGGACAGCAGATGGGAAGAGAAAGCGGGGAAGACCCAAAAAACCTGGCGAAGGACCATGGAGAAAGAATTTAAGGAAGCAGACTTGTCCTGAAATACAGCCACCGCAAAAGCAGCCGATCGCAAAAAATGGAAATGTCTGGTGGATGCCCTATATGCCTCAAGGCCCGAAGAGGATTAAGTAAGTAATCACTTCGGGGGACATAAAGTGAGTAGCCACTTGAAGCTTGAGGTTATGTGGTTTTAAGGTATGACATTCGCTTTCGGATAGGAAGGTCCTGGGTTCGAGCCTCGCTAGGCGCATATTTGAGTCCTAGGAAAAAGGCTTTTAACTCACATTCTCTCACCATATTCAGGTGTAAAATGAGTACCAGGCCGTTAACAGTGTTGTCTTGTCGGAAAAATTGTAATATCGCTAAACAGGCGTCACGCCTTGTTCTACATGTTACGGACCCTTTGTAAAGCGCTCTGAGCACGTTAAGTGGATTTTTCACTTTATAAAAGCTCACGTTGTAATATATATATATAATATATAACTAGTTTTTATAATTGATTTCTCACATGACATATTCAATAATATATCATTTCTTTTCTTTTTTTTTTGCTAGTGTATCACAACGATCAGTCTTAACCTCCCCCCCCCCCCCAAAAAAAAAAAAAAAAAAAAAAAAGAAAAAAAAAGAAGAAGAAGATGATGAGTGTTGACGAACAAATCCATGAGTAAAACATGTTAAACAGAAGTCCTTCTTGAATAACTGGGAGGAGAGTTGGGGTGGGGGGGGGGGGGAGCGTTGCTGCATTAAAAATAATATATGCTATAGTTTATTAATAATCTACTAAGTCATTGTTTAATACGGGCTGAAAAAAAATATTTGGACTTCCGTTAGTAGAGCGCGTTTTTACTATTATTTGTAATGATTCGCCGGCAATAAGAAAGCATTTCTGTTACAACACACGGACTTTGACTGGTACACCATGGCCATTAGTTGCATAGTCAGAAATAGTCGGTTATCTACAATCTTCATTTTCATCATAATTTTCTTAGTTCATATGTTAAATTATAACGGGTAGAACCGGAGTTGACCCTCTCCTTACCATCGACATGAAAATCCTCATATTGGTCTTATACATCACAAAACGTAAAGTTTGTTTTGCTTCACAAAATTATCTATATTGTACGTAGTTAACCCTCTCCTTACCAACTACAGGAAAATCGTCACATTCGTTACGATGCAATCAACAACTTTCTCATCTTATTATTCTTGTTTCTCATAAACTTTGAAGAAATTTTGTTTACTATTATGCATAGAATGTACTTGTTAATCTTCTGTTTGAGTAAGAAAAATCTATTTTTGGGGAAACTTCTGAAACTGGCCGGTAAGGAGAGGATGAATGCTTCTGAGTTTAAGTGTAAAGAAATAGTGATGGGTATGCCATTTTGGGGAAAATCCTGAAAATGGTCGGTAAGGAGAGAGTTAATCACAGTATTCGACTTGGTGAAAGTGCCGTAATAAAACACCGCCTGAAGAGATTCATCACTATAAAGCGGGTTTCTCAGAATTTATTCTCCTCTTCTTTATGGCTTGAGAAATCAATGTTGCAATCCCGATGAATATTGGCTTGATGTGGCCATTTGCAAATCTGGAGGGATCGCTTATTTTTTATTCTCCTCGCATGTTACAGTGTAACTTAGGATCGGAATTGGACATAATTTTTGGACACGTTTGTAGATATGTACACAGAATTGGGCCCGACCGATTGCTTTTTCGTCTTATGAACGTGAAGGAACGGGAACATCCAATCTCGAGAATATCCAATATCATAAGGACACAACTTACATTTTTAAAAAATCCTTTCATCTCTGTTTGATTAAACGTTATTTTGCTCAGTGAAATCATCGATGGCGGTAAATCTAGATTTTGCCCCTAAAACTTATTCATTTCCATTGGTCGGACGAGTTTCCAGTTGCGGCCCCTCAGTCCTGACCAGTGTCATCAGTAAAACTTTGGATCATCGCGAAATAAGACCAAATATATTCTCGGTTATTCTGCGTTCTAAATAACGCGTTATAAAAGTTTTGGCCAGAAAAGTCTTCCTTCATAAATAACCAAAACTCTAAAATCTGAGACTTTTTTGAAATCATTTTAATTGATCGAAGTTTAAAGGACGAATTTTCCAGCCAAAATTTCAAAGACGTGTTTTTTTTTTTCAGAGTACGGTAGATCTATGGTGATCAAAACGTTCACTTCTTTATCAGTTGTATCATGGCATAAATAAAAGGAAATGTTTCACTAAGAAAACCCACTGTTTTGAGAGAACGCTAAAGAGCAATATGAAGTAAAGAAATAAATAAGAATAAGTCATGAAATGAAAGCTTCAATTTATTATGTAGCCGTTTCGGGTTTCCTCTTTATCAACAAACACGATGAATGAAACACTAGGGACGAATGAGAGATGTGAGAATTCGTCCTAAATGTTTCAATCATCATGCTTCGTTGATAAAGGGGAAATCCGAAACGTCCACATTATCTGTCTGTGTTGAATAAATTAAAACATGCATTCCATTACATATTGTTATATATTCCCCCGAGCTTCAAACAACAACGTTTTTTATTTTCAATATGAATCTTCAATCTTGCTTTAAAATCAGTTTTTATCAACTGGTTCACTCCTACAAAATACCTGTTTGAGGCAATGGGTCACGAAAATAGCAGAGAATCCGATCTTTTCTAAAGTATAACTTTAAAACCTGCAAAAGATTATGCCGAGCATCTGCAGCATGAAACAATAGATATTGTCCGCAGTTCCCCCATAATGCTTTCAGCTAAATTGAGTTTCATCCTATCAAAAGGCTCGTTATAAAATGGACAATTTGAAAAAGCATAACAAAAACAAAACAAAAGCCCTCTGATCCTTTTTGTAAACAAAATAATCATCCTTTAATGGTGATCATGATGATCATACGGCTGCATCTTATTTTTTTTCCATAGCAGACGAAACGAATAATACAAAAAATAATAATCATCAAAATTATAAAACAACAAACAAAAAGAAAAAAAACAACCAAAAAACAAAAACAAAACAAAACTATATATATATATATATATATATATATATATATATATATATATATATATATATATATATAAGAATGCACAATACAAATAGATGAGGCCTGATAAATGTTATCAAAACGAAAAAGCTCATCTGTATGGAGACATGCTATTACGGGAGGCAGACTGTTGCCCTTTTTAATTCTCAGCATGCGTTGCGGATCCTGCCAATCCAACTCGCATTTCAACCTCATGGAATGCTGCTGTTAATCGATGTTCACATATTATCATCTTTGTTTGATTTTATTTGTCATCGAGTCTTTTCAGCACCTACAATGAAGCATCGGAATCTAGATATAATCAGATTATGAAACCTGTAAACAATGACCGAAATACTCTAAATGAACAAATAAATAAACGGAACGAGTGATTACCTAATATCATGGATATCACACGTATCTACATTTTTTATTGTTTTAAGTCTAAGGTATGCTCAATTGGTTCACATTGCTACGATCAAATGAAGATGTAATACATTCAGGGACGGCTGGTAATATTGGGCAGGGTGGGCAAATACCAGCCTGTTTTTTTCAAGTTATAAGCTGTATTACCAGGTCCGAAATAATCTAATTTAAATTAGATAATTTTAAAAGTTAGTACTTAAACTTGATACTTCGTACTGAAATCAATTTGTATGTATTTTTGATAGATTGCGAATCACCATGCACCCCGTAATGCATAAACCAGGATACGCTCCTGTTCTTTTTTTATCACCCCCCCCCCCCTTTCCCAACCACTCCACTCCGCCCACATCGTCATCTCATCGTCACGTCGCCTGACGGTGATTTTGCTGTCTGGCCTCTCTAGTTCTAGGTCGGGCTAATTCAAATGAGCCCACCTTATAAACCAGTGAGCACTAAATAGAGATTTTGGCAAACGAACTTTTTTTTATTTATTGCCTTACTTGTGCTGGTACCATTGATGTAATAACATTGGGAAGGTTCCAGTATTGAATTAAATGTATCAATTTACTAATATTATATCAAGTTAGTATTAACTTGTGTTGTTTTAATATATTTGTTTATCCATTTAAATTATCTCTTTTTTTCTCGTTTTCTTTAGTACTTCTCAAAACTCATTTATTTAAATTGTTGTCTTATTTGTTTGTTTGTTTTGTTTTTTTGTTTTGTTTTTTTTTAAACAAATTAATTTGTTCCTTTTTTTTAAAAAATTCTTAAAGTAATTACCGCTGTATTTTTATTGCCAGACTAAATATTTTTGCAAAACAATGTATTTTCTATTGCATTCCCTCTAATAAAACACTTTTATTCAGAAGTCACGACTAAATAAATATATAAAATACAACCCCCACCATTTTGGTTTACTCAACAATTGAATTAGTATACGAGAAATACTCTTCTGAGAAAGGAGAGAGTTGAATTCTAAGTTATAGAGGAAATAAAGACGTTTAAAGGAAGGGTGGGCAGATTCCGTACTTGCCCGTCCTGAATCTAATACATACATAATAGTTCGCGATGAAGAATCGGGAAGCTAGGGGTTGGTTGGGTAAGGAGTAAAGATAACACGGTCGTTATTGTTAT
>NC_088360.1:110315573-110373073 GCF_034508935.2 Berghia stephanieae
ACACATTAAAAAAATTTTGGGCAAAAAACTCGTCCTTCAAATATCGATCGATTTAAATGACTCTCATCTTGGCAAAACTCTGAAAACCGGGACTCGCCGAAGTCGGATTTGAGAGCTTTTGCTAAGATGAGAGTCATTTAAATCGATCGATGTTTGAAGGACGAGTTTTCTGGCCAAATTTTAAAATTTGTTTGTTTTTTTTTCCAGAGTACAGCAGATTTAATAAAATCGGTAAATAAGTTTAATATCAAATGATTTCTATTCTTTCTTCAATGTTTATCAAATGTGCCAGTTCTCATGGATATAACTCTGGGCAAAGACATATGAGTAGCCTACTTTTAATTTGAAAATAACTATGTGACCATTCGTCTCAAAACGGTATTATGTTGGGGTCAATCTGACTCTTAAAGATGAAAAGTAAACTAGACTGATGAAGTTTGAATTCAAATCGATAAATTCAGCGGGGGAGAGTGAGGATTGTTTCATAAATACAAGAAACCGTTTAATTTCCTAATTGTTATGTGACTCAGATTTCTAAATCCATTTCATTCCGATTGGTCACAAATAAAGGACAAACAAGTTCCTTCTTTGAAATATATTATTGAGGTTACAGATTGGGCTTTAAGTTAGCGTATATCACGTGATTATCTCTTTATTTTAATGTGACATCCGGTAAACATGACGCATTCAGATATATTATGTTGATTATTTGATGATGGTTTTGATGTGATCGACACAAAACTTGTGTGAGCGAAAATTGTATCAAAAGTAATATGTATGCCTCACTCATTTACCATTAGAAATCAGGGGGTTCTCTTATTGTTGAAGTTTAAACTTGATAGATCAGGGTAATTATTCAAGCAGATGATCAAACTGCTGTTTCTTGGCATACATTTTGTTAGGCTTACTTCTTTAGTAGCAGCAGCTTCTAATGGTGCTCACACTACTATGTTATGACGATCGACCCAATCTGCAATTTCTTTACCGCACTCGTGCACCGTGGCAAACCGGCCCAGAAGCTTCGTCACAACACACCGTTCAACTAGATGCCCTGCGATTTCGGGTTCTTTCCCACATCGGGAACATGTTGGACAGGTGGAACCCCCCCCCCCCCCCCCTTCCACTGATGGAGCGTTTTTTTTGTTGTTTTTTTTGCAAAAATTTATCTGGCGACCTTTTAATAATTCAAACAGCTCCGATAGGACTCCTACTGGATCTTGATTCTCTAAAAAAACAGGATAAGGCTTACTTACTACATTGAATTTTATCAAGAATCGGCGAATTAAATAACAGCATTTTCTCAAGTTTTTATTTTAGCTTGCTGAAGATTGTCTAGTTTGAGTTTGTACAAATTAGTACATTTCCATTTATATGCCAGAACTCATACCTCTCAGCTATTGAGACATTTAATAACTAAGTGTCTGTGGTATGATGCTGTCCAAGGCATGTAACAATTAAATAATATGTGTTCCTGGTTTAGAATATAAAATCGATGCCAAATGAATCTAATAAAGTTAGAAGCAGTTAAGGATTCATTAAATTCCAGCCCAAGGGCACAGTAAAGACAGGAAATCTTAGAATATTATATCCTATCCCCGATGACCATTAACCTTTCCTTACCAACCATAGGGAAATCGTCATATTCGTTACGATAAAAACCAATAATTTATCATTCTGATTTCAATTTACATCACAAAATTTAAATATGTTTTTTTTTTTTTTGTTATCGCTATGAAACCTTGAAACTGTTTGTAGGGCTAAATTTGCTTAATAATATTATGTTTAGAATGTAATTGTTGCTTTCCTGTTTGAGTAAGAAAATATATTTTTGTGTTGGGTGTATTGGAGAAACTTCCGAAAATGGCCGGTAAGGAGAGGGTTAAAAGCAAAAGAATCGCGTTCAACAATAAATGCTACGTTACGAAAAGCTTCAGGGTCAGAGTTACAAATCAGTATTTGCAAGAGAACTGTATTGGTTTGGTTTCAAATTTTAACATGACAATTGAATCCGAATTTGAGCCATTCACAAATATCAGAGAACGCAATGAATAGCATTCAATGGGCAGTTATTTTTTTATGAAATTATTCACTGCTTTTAGTAGATACGATCGGCTTTGCATTTCGATCGTTATAGACACATAGAAAACCACGCCTGTCGGACAGTCGTCATAATGTAAACAATGGCAGTGATTGGTTAACATAACAAACTACACATGTTTTACTATCGATGGTATGTGTCTAAGTAAAATACCCACTGTTCTACCGCTTGATCTATAGATAGTATGCGCTTGGCTAAGGAGCTCACAACATTGCCACCCGGAAGTACAACGGACCAACACACAACATTTTGTGTAACCATGATCGTTTATAGTAAGGTTAATGCAATTTAGTGAGAATTACCCATAAACGCGGATGGCAAAAATCAATAACAAAGACCTGAGTGACGTCAACTTTGAACTATCTATAGATAGAACGAAGATGACGTCATTCATGTCTTTGCAATTGTTTTTTGTCATCCACCCTTCAGACGTTTTAAGACATTTAATTGCTGAGAAGCTTTACTGCAGATGGTTTTAATGTGTAAATCAAATTTTAGTTGGTAGTCTATGTCGAAATCCCAAGTTTGAGAGTTTTTGACAAAATGAGGGTCATTTAAATCGATCGATACTTGAAGGACTAATTTTCTGGCCAAATTTTTAATACGAGTTGTTCCAGATTACGACAGTTTACTGGTTAAAGGGCCAATCATCTCAATGGTAATCATTCCTCCGTTGCCAATGATAATTAGTCTTAGTAAATTGAATGGCAATTGATAGATTAACAGTAGTGGGTCAATTCTACAAAATCAAAACATACACACTGTTTGTGTAAGAGTTTTATTCTAGTGTATGGTATGATTGTTATTTAAACCGACTGTTTGCGATGTCATATCCTCTTTAGCAAAGATATATTAAAAAATCATTATTTAAGTCTTTATTTTTTGTACGGTTGACCAATAAAAAGAAGATACAACAAAATCGTTGATGATTTATAAATAATAACAAGTTACATGCCTACTTTGATTAAGATAGCACAGAAGGAGCCATAAGAAGGAAAATGTTGTTAAATGTTTTTTTCTCTATTGCCTTCTGGCACTTTTCTACTCACTTCATATCTTGTTGTTACCAACATAAGTGCCTGCTCCACTCACTTTTCTGAATTAAAAATTCACCCCATACACCGGAGCATACTCAATGTCTCAATCGTTTCTATGTTATATGTTTGTGATGAGAATATTGGCTATTAAGCCTAACTGCTGGTCAAAATTACTTCGCGATGGTGGCGAACGAATCGGCGATCTCAAGAAGTGGGTGAGAGAGGGATCTAGAAATGACTTTGGGTTTGAAACGAATATTTTTGTGTTCGTGGATAGCTCACACGGTAGAGCCACGCTCTCACCTGCCAGGCGGAGTTGTCGTACCAATAAGGTTGCAGGTTCAAACCCCACCACCGCCGCGAAAAAATTTTTTATTCTCTATTGTCTTCTGGCACTTTTCTACTCACTTCATATCTTGTTGTTACCAACATAAGTGCCTGCTCCACTCACTTTTCTGAATTAAAAATTCACCCCATACACCGGAGCATACTCAATGTCTCAATCGTTTCTATGTTATATGTTTGTGATGAGAATATTGGCTATTAAGCCTAACTGCTGGTCAAAATTACTTCGCGATGGTGGCGAACGAATCGGCGATCTCAAGAAGTGGGTGAGAGAGGGATCTAGAAATGACTTTGGGTTTGAAACGAATATTTTTGTTCGTGGATAGCTCACACGGTAGAGCCACGCTCTCACCTGCCAGGCGGAGTTGTCGTACCAATAAGGTCGCAGGTTCAAACCCCACCACCGCCGCGAAAAAATTTTTTATTCTCTATTGTCTTCTGGCACTTTTCTACTCACTTCATATCTTGTTGTTACCAACATAAGTGCCTGCTCCACTCACTTTTCTGAATTAAAAATTCACCCCATACACCGGAGCATACTCAATGTCTCAATCGTTTCTATGTTATATGTTTGTGATGAGAATATTGGCTATTAAGCTTAACTGCTGGTCAAAATTACTTCGCGATGGTGGCGAACGAATCGGCGATCTCAAGAAGTGGGTGAGAGAGGGATCTAGAAATGACTTTGGGTTTGAAACGAATATTTTTGTGTTCGTGGATAGCTCACACGGTAGAGCCACGCTCTCACCTGCCAGGCGGAGTTGTCGTACCAATAAGGTTGCAGGTTCAAACCCCACCACCGCCGCGGAAAAAATTTTTTATTCTCTATTGTCTTCTGGCACTTTTCTACTCACTTCATATCTTGTTGTTACCAACATAAGTGCCTGCTCCACTCACTTTTCTGAATTAAAAATTCACCCCATACACCGGAGCATACTCAATGTCTCAATCGTTTCTATGTTATATGTTTGTGATGAGAATATTGGCTATTAAGCTTAACTGCTGGTCAAAATTACTTCGCGATGGTGAAAAACGAATCGGCGATCTCAAGAAGTGGGTGAGAGAGGGATCTAGAAATGACTTTGGGTTTGAAACGAATATTTTTGTGTTCGTGGATAGCTCACACGGTAGAGCCACGCTCTCACCTGCCAGGCGGAGTTGTCGTACCAATAAGGTCGCAGGTTCAAACCCCACCACCGCCGCGAAAAAAATTTTTATTCTCTATTGTCTTCTGGCACTTTTCTACTCACTTCATATCTTGTTGTTACCAACATAAGTGCCTGCTCCACTCACTTTTCTGAAATAAAAATTCACCCCATACACCGGAGCATACTCAATGTCTCAATCGTTTCTATGTTATATGTTTGTGATGAGAATATTGGCTATTAAGCTTAACTGCTGGTCAAAATTACTTCGCGATGGTGGCGAACGAATCGGCGATCTCAAGAAGTGGGTGAGAGAGGGATCTAGAAATGACTTTGGGTTTGAAACGAATATTTTTGTGTTCGTGGATAGCTCACACGGTAGAGCCACGCTCTCACCTGCCAGGCGGAGTTGTCGTACCAATAAGGTCGCAGGTTCAAACCCCACCACCGCCGCGAAAAAATTTTTTATTCTCTATTGTCTTCTGGCACTTTTCTACTCACTTCATATCTTGTTGTTACCAACATAAGTGCCTGCTCCACTCACTTTTCTGAATTAAAAATTCACCCCATACACCGGAGCATACTCAATGTCTCAATCGTTTCTATGTTATATGTTTGTGATGAGAATATTGGCTATTAAGCTTAACTGCTGGTCAAAATTACTTCGCGATGGTGGCGAACGAATCGGCGATCTCAAGAAGTGGGTGAGAGAGGGATCTAGAAATGACTTTGGGTTTGAAACGAATATTTTTGTGTTCGTGGATAGCTCACACGGTAGAGCCACGCTCTCACCTGCCAGGCGGAGTTGTCGTACCAATAAGGTTGCAGGTTCAAACCCCACCACCGCCGCGAAAAAATTTTTTATTCTCTATTGTCTTCTGGCACTTTTCTACTCACTTCATATCTTGTTGTTACCAACATAAGTGCCTGCTCCACTCACTTTTCTGAATTAAAAATTCACCCCATACACCGGAGCATACTCAATGTCTCAATCGTTTCTATGTTATATGTTTGTGATGAGAATATTGGCTATTAAGCTTAACTGCTGGTCAAAATTACTTCGCGATGGTGGCGAACGAATCGGCGATCTCAAGAAGTGGGTGAGAGAGGGATCTAGAAATGACTTTGGGTTTGAAACGAATATTTTTGTGTTCGTGGATAGCTCACACGGTAGAGCCACGCTCTCACCTGCCAGGCGGAGTTGTCGTACCAATAAGGTCGCAGGTTCAAACCCCACCACCGCCGCGAAAAAAATTTTTATTCTCTATTGTCTTCTGGCACTTTTCTACTCACTTCATATCTTGTTGTTACCAACATAAGTGCCTGCTCCACTCACTTTTCTGAAATAAAAATTCACCCCATACACCGGAGCATACTCAATGTCTCAATCGTTTTTATGTTATATGTTTGTGATGAGAATATTGGCTATTAAGCTTAACTGCTTGTCAAAATTACTTCGCGATGGTGGCGAACGAATCGGCGATCTCAAGAAGTGGGTGAGAGAGGGATCTAGAAATGACTTTGGGTTTGAAACGAATATTTTTGTGTTCGTGGATAGCTCACACGGTAGAGCCACGCTCTCACCTGCCAGGCGGAGTTGTCGTACCAATAAGGTCGCAGGTTCAAACCCACCACCGCCGCGAAAAAAATTTTTATTCTCTATTGTCTTCTGGCACTTTTCTACTCACTTCATATCTTGTTGTTACCAACATAAGTGCCTGCTCCACTCACTTTTCTGAATTAAAAATTCACCCCATACACCGGAGCATACTCAATGTCTCAATCGTTTCTATGTTATATGTTTGTGATGAGAATATTGGCTATTAAGCTTAACTGCTGGTCAAAATTACTTCGCGATGGTGGCGAACGAATCGGCGATCTCAAGAAGTGGGTGAGAGAGGGATCTAGAAATGACTTTGTGTTTGAAACGAATATTTTTGTGTTCGTGGATAGCTCACACGGTAGAGCCACGCTCTCACCTGCCAGGCGGAGTTGTCGTACCAATAAGGTCGCAGGTTCAAACCCCACCAACGCCGCGAAAAAAATTTTTATTCTCTATTGTCTTCTGGCACTTTTCTACTCACTTCATATCTTGTTGTTACCAACATAAGTGCCTGCTCCACTCACTTTTCTGAATTAAAAATTCACCCATACACCGGAGCATACTCAATGTCTCAATCGTTTCTATGTTATATGTTTGTGATGAGAATATTGGCTATTAAGCTTAACTGCTGGTCAAAATTACTTCCGATGGTGGCGAAACGAATTCGGCGATCTCAAGAAGATGGGTGGAGAGAGGGAACTAAAATGACTTGGGTTTGAAACGAATATTTTGTGTTCGTGGATAGCTCACACGTAGAGCCACGCTCTCACCTGCCAGGCGGAGTTGTTCGTACCAATAAGGTTGCAGGTTCAAACCCCACACCGCCGCGGAAAAAATTTTTTTTTCTATTGTCTTCTGCACTTTTCTAACTCACTTCATCTTGTTGTTACACATAAGTGCCTGCTCCACTCACTTTTCTGAATTAAAAATTCACCCATACACGGAGCATACTCAATGTCTCAATCGTTTCTATGTTATATGTTTGTGATGAGAATATTCGCTATTAAGCTTAACTGCTGGTCAAAAAATTACTTCGCGATTGTGGCGAACGAATCGGCGATCTCAAGAAGTGGAGTGAGAGAGGGATTAGAAATGACTTTGGGTTGAAACGAATATTTTTGTGTTCGTGGATAGCTACACGGTAGAGACCACGCTCTCACCTGCCAGGCGGTTTGTCTGTACCAATAAGGTCGCAGGTTCAAACCCCACCACGCCGCGAAAAAATTTTTTTATTCATATTGTCTTTGGCACTTTTCTACTCCTTTAATTTGTTGTTACCAACAATAATGCTGCCACTCACTTTTCTGAATTAAAATTTTCACCCATACACGAGCATACTCAATGTCTCAATCGTTTCTATGTTATATGTTTGTGATGAGAATATTGGCTATTAAGCTTAACTGCAGGTCAAAATTACTTCGCGTGGTGGCGAACGAATCGGCGATCTAAGAATGTTGGTAGAGTGGATCTAGAAATGACTTTGGTTTAGAAACGATATTTTTGTGTTCGTGTAGCTCACACGTAGAGCCAACGCTCTCACCTGCCAGGCGGATTAGTGTACCAATAAGGTCGCAGGTTCAAACCCCACCACCGCCGCGAAAAAATTGTTTATTCTCTATTGTCTTCTGGCACTTTTCTACTCACTTCATATCTTGTTGAAAATAAACTACCTACCTTATTTAAATCGATTTATTGACAAATAAATTATTAATAATATCAACTTATTATTTATTATTTGAAATATAAAATAATTTATAACAAAACAAGAAAATTAGGTGCATTATTCTTGTTTCAGCCAAATATAAATGATGTTTATTATTGTGGTGCAAATTTATGATTGTAGTTTTATCATTTGAGAAAGTATTGTTTCCGATTTTCGGCTCGCAAAATAATAAAATTTGTTTGTAACAAAAGGTGTGTAAACTCGAATGCTTCTTGTACACTTTATTTCAGTTAGAATTATATGAGAATAGATTAGTCTGAGGTAGCAAATAACAACAACAAAAGACAATCTATAACTATACACCATTAAAAAACATAAAAAGAGGTCTTTTATACACTTTTATTTTGAATATCTTGGGAATTTAAGAATTGCAGAATCAAAATCATTGCTAACGTAATCATAATATTGTGTTAAAAATTACATTTGCAACGCTCTATTTTCTGAAAGCCTTGGTTACTTTTCCCTTTCAAATGCATGATTAAAGACAATAAGACTATAATAATCAACCACAACTTGAATATCTATTTTATTACACCGGCTGTATATCAAAGTGTTTATATTACATTATGTTATTCTAATGCGTGTTTGACTGTAGTGACATCAATTTACATTCAATAACTTATGGGTCTTCTGGTGCCTCACGGTCTTCCAATTTCCATCTCATTTAAAAAAGAATTTCCATAAAAATATTAGTCAGAAACGAATCTTTGGTGTATTAAACCCTCAAGGGCAAAAGAATCTCCCTTCTCGTCGGCTATTCTGATAAATTCTCCAATTTTTTTTTTTTTTAATCTACATATCTTTTAAAATCGCGACAAGTAAAAATGAAAATCACTATTGTTTGTGTGAGAGAAAGAGGGAGAGAGAGAGAGAGAGAGAGAGAGAGAGAGAGAGAGGGGGGGGAGAGAGAGTGAGAGAGAGAGAGGGAGAGAGAGAGTGAGAGAGAGAGTGAGAGGGAGAGAGAGAGTGAGAGGGAGAGAGAGAGAGAGAGAGGGAGAGAGAGAGAGAGAGGGGGAGAGAGAGAGAGAGTGAGAGGGAGAGAGAGAGAGAAAGAGGGAGAGAGAGAGTGAGAGGGAGAGAGAGAGAGAAAGAGGGAGAGAGAGAGAGGGAGAGAGAGAGTGAGAGAGAGAAAGAGAGAGAGAGAGAGAGGGAGAAAGGGAGTGAGAGAGGGGGCAGAGAGAGAGAGAGAGGTGGGGAGAGGGGGAGAGAGAAGGATGAAGGGAGGAGAGAGAAAAAAAAAGAAAGAAAGAGAAAGATAGAGAGAGAGAGGAGAGAGAGAGAGAGGGGGGGGGGGGAGAGAGAGGGGGGGAGAGGAGGAGAAGAAGGATGAAGGGAGGAGAGAAAAAAAAGAAAAAACGAAAGAGAGAGAGAGAGAGAGAGAGAGAGAGAGAGAGAGAGAGAGAGAGAGAGAGAGAGAGAGAGAGAGAGAGAGAGAGAGAGAGAGAGAGAGAGAGAGAGAGAGAGAGAGAGAGAGAGATATCTGTTTAAACGTGACGTTACTACACTTTTTGGTCTGAATAATATAAGATGATTATTTTTTGTTGTTATACCTCCAGAAAACAAGAATGCATGTACAGTCACGTTAGTGACGACAGTATAATACAAGATAATTGAAAGTTTTATTTATGTGTCTTGAAGAAATGATACGAATATTGCCACAGCTCCAAGTTATATGAAGCAAACGTAGATTTCATAACAGTCCCTGTCCCAATTAGCATGGTTTCCTTCATTTCTAATAAGAAATGACGGATACGACACAGACTTAAACCGTTGAAAATATAACGGTCGCGGCATTATAAACGCATTGCATTGTGACCATTTAGATAACGTGTTGATAAATTCCTATGAAATATTGAACACGTATAGACTCGCAACAGCGTCATACCAAGAAGAAGAAGAAAGATAAAAAAGGTAGACAACATATGGAGGACAGCTGGTGTTAGCAGGTAGACAAATGTGTCTCTTTTCAAGATTTTAGTCAGTACTACTGTAAGGATGTGAAACATGACAATTACCAAAGAAAAGGAGGAAAACCTTGATTATCTTTCTAGTCCAAGTATCTCATAAGACTAGACGACAGCAACATGCCCCACATGACAGAAGTACTGGACATGGCTGGAACAGAAAATATCAACTTATAAGTGGGGAGCTATAATATATGGTAGTGGATAAACCATGTTCTGAGAAAAAGTACTATGCTGTTGGAGCAGAATCCCTCAGAGGAAGAGAAAGACTATCGCCCCCCCCCCCCCCAAAAAAAATATAAAGAAAAACATGGAGGAGAATGACAGAAGTGGAGAGGTGCGGAATAGATCTCTTGTGGAACAGCAAGCCGCACAACCCCTCTGTCACGCTTGAAGTCCCAGATTTGAGAGGTTTATTTATTTATTTTGTTTGGTTGTTTTTTTTTTTGTTTTTTTTTTTTTTTTTGTTTTTTGACAAGATGAGCGTCATTCCTATCGATCGATATTTGAAAGACGAGTATTATAGCCAAAATATTTATGTGTTATTACAGAGTAAGTTAGCTCTGACCGTCCAAGTTGGAGAAATGCTGTTCATTCCTTATATGCACCTTTCATTTATATATATATATATATATATATATATATATATATATATAATATATATATATATTATGTATATATATATATATATATATATATATATATATATATATATATATATATATATATATATATATATAAAATGCATGACTGTGCAAACAATATAGAAAAGAAATATGAAACAAAGCAATAGAAAGAGAAAAGAAGTTCAGATCGAAATTTTCAAGGACTGGGAAGATGATCACGACAGTTCTTACCTACGGCTTGCATGTATTTCTCAAAGTTGCTGTCACAAGAAGCTAATTCCCATTTGCCGACAACTGCTGCCATTTTGTAGTGCTGAGGATAGAATAAAGCAACGCGGCGTGATGTAATTACCAGTCTACAACATAGAAACATAAATGCATTCAAATAAGAATGCAGTCAATGCTGGCAGTGCAACTAAAATCAAACTGACCCAACCCAGATCACGATAGGTAGTGGTAATGAAATTAGTGTAAAAGCCCTTCAGATAAATGGGCCGCCCATAGAGCAGAATTTATCTCGCTTTTTGTGCTATTAAACCGATGATAACATTTGCTTAGCTACTAACGTGTACTTATTTGCAGGTCGGATAACTGAATCTGGAATGAATTTTGTTGAGAGAAAACTATCTAGCTGCCGAAAAGCGAATGTTAATTTTAAGTTAAAAGATCCGAAATAAGAAACTGTTTGAGAAGGGGAGTCTCGATAGCTCAGTTGGTAGAGCACTCGCTCCACACGGTCCCGGGTGCAGTCGAGATTTTTTTTGACCCCCCCCCCCTGTCCATCCAGCAGCTGGGTCTGTTAGATCTGGAGGAAAGTACTTGCAATAAACTAGCGTCTTATCAAAAGGATCGCAAGCAATTGCTACTGTCCGTTTCACGCCATAGAAACCGGGATAAACTCCGGCTCCATGGGCCTAAATGGCTCTGAAGGACCACTTGAATATTTGAGAAAGTCAGGATCAAAAGGTACAAAGTCACATCCAGATAGAAGTTAACACTAGCACTCTCAATCAATCTATGAGACCGTTTCAAATATCCAGAGACATTTTTGAGTTTTAAAGCACTATTGGTATTGATCTATGCTGCAAACAAAACACGTATTTCCCTCTTTAAACCATGAAATAAATGACACAAAATTGCAGCTTTCTTCGAAAGATGAAAATTTGACACCTAGCTACTTTTTGATCCTGATCCTCTCATTTTTTGCTCTTTAAGGATATTGTATTCTTTCCAAACTATGAGTAAAACAAATAAATTAATTAAACCAGGCCTCATATACTTGGCTGTAAATTCGATGTTCGATTTCTAAATCTAAGCCACCGAAACATATCACCGTTATCAGGGGATTGCGGACCTACCTATTATTCGTAGAATTGCGAAATTTTGGCTCCAATTTCAGAACTTCATGAACATCTCAAAGTAATTTTTTAAAAAATAAATTAAAAATTGAGCTTTATATAGCGCTATATCCACTAAATGTGCTCAAAGCGCTTTACAAGGGGTCCCTGGTCAACAGCAACATTTAACATGTAGGACGAGACATGACGCCTGTTAGGCGATATTACAATTTTTCGGACACAGACAACGCTGTTAACGGCCAGGTACTCATTTTACACCTGAGTACGGTGAGAGAATGTGAATAAAGAGCCTTTTCCAAAGACTCAACTATGCGCTGAGCGCGAGGCTCGAACCCAGGACCTTCCGATCCGAAAGCGAGTGTCATACCACAAGACCACATAGCCGCACACTTATTAAAAATTAAAGTTGATGCCAGAGAAGCACATAAAATTAAAAGGTTTTGGAGTTTTATTAAAATCCTCGTTAGAATAAATTGTTGATTTTTAAAGTTAATTATAGCGAATGCATTTCTTTCTCCTTATTTCGAATTTTTCCGTCTGGGTTTGGTCACATACAAAGCTACGGTTACTATAAAAAGTTACTTTTGGTGATGAGTTATGATGGGACATTATGATGGTTATAATGTGTATTATGACAAGCGTGACATTCCAGGATGTTTTATGGACATGAGAAATTATAAAATTGGGGCAATGTAAATTCCATACTAATTTGTATCTCCTGAAATACATTATTTATGCAGATAGATACGATTTAATAATACCATTGAAATTCCTTGAATAATACATATATCTTGATTATTTAATAATCTACTTTGTTTTAGGCCTGTCAACGTATCGTTGTTGTTGTTGGCATTGTCTTAGTCATTATTATTATTATTATTATAATTATTATTATTATTATTATTATTATTGTTATTATTATTATTATTATTATTATTATTATTATTATTATTATTGTTATTATTATTATTATTATCATCATCATCATCATCATCATCATCATCATCATCATCATCATCATTATTATTATTATCATTATTATTATTATTATTATTTATTATTATTATTATTTTTATTATTATTATAATATATTATTATTATTATTATTATTATTATTATTATTATTATTATTATTATTATTATTATTATATTATTATTATTATTATTATTATTATTATATCATTATTATTATCATCCTCATTATTAATATTATTATCATTATAAGAAAAGATAAGATAAGATAACCTTTATTCATGAAAAAAAAAGAATTGAAATGACATTCTATTCCCAAGGATCAACTCGATGAAGAAATTTGGCTTAAAATCAAAATGATTTAAAAAATAGGAAATTTATAGTTTACTAAACAAAACACATACTTCAGAAAGAAGATATTAATAGGGAAGAAAAATCGCAAAATCACAACTTCTATTTTTCTGGTTCCTAATTCTTTGGAAGTATGTATGCAACAAGTCCTTAGGAAGAGACAAATAATGAATAAGTTACGTATCGAATCATAAGGGCGAATAACTATTTTAGTAGCAGAATGTATAGACAGATTCAAATAATTACGGGACGTAAAAGAGCGAGGATAGATAATCTATATTGATGACCAGCATATATTAGTTAGACTCGAAAATATAATGCCATCACTCTGACATCAGATGATCATGTACACAAGTCTCCCGAAAGATTAGTTTTACATTTTCAATGAAATACGAACCAATTTTATTATTTTTTATATCACACTTTTCTTCCCTATTAGCTTAGAATTCAATTCCAAGTATCGGGTTAACTAGAGAGAAAGATAAAGGGAGTCAATGTGAATCACAATTAAGGGAACAACTCAAAACAAACGACATTTCGGCCTATGGCCTTTTTAAAGTAATATAATATATATCGTGTTTACTTGAAAAATGCCAAAGGCCGAAACGTTGTTTGTTTTGTGTTGTCCACTTATTTATGAGTCATATAATTTACTCCCTTTATCTTTCTCTCCATTTTATTGACTCATTTAGGCACCTCTATTAGCAGGTTCACTCCGACTTGATCCCGTTTTTAGCTGATGCGCCATACTAAATCCCTAGGATAGATGACACGTTTCCATCGCCGTAAACAATATTGTGCATTTATATAGCACAATATCCACTAAACGTTCTCAAAGCGCTTGACAATGGGTCCTTGACTAACAGCAAAACTTAGCATAATGAGTAAGACGAGACGGTGAGAGAAAGTGAGTAAAGAGCCTTTTTCCAAGGACTCAACTATGCAACGCTCAGAGCGGGTCTCGAACCCTGGACCTTGCGGTCCGAAGGCGAGTGTCATATCCATAGCACAAAATCACATAGCCGCACATGCATAAGTAATGACTAAATAAATCAGCCAACACTGAAAACTTACCAAAGTATTATTCTAAGTAAATGGATAAGTCACTAGTGTTACCTATATGCTAAGTCCGAATTAATATGATGAACCTTGTATATTATTGTTATTCTTCTTATGTCAAATAGGTTTATGTACACAGCACGTGAGCGCAAGGTGCAGAAAGTGACTCACTCTAGGCGTTTTGCAGCAACTTTTATAGATTCACCAATAGCCATAACATACGCTCATCACGCAAATCGTGTCTCGCCACCCTTACCTCACCCCTTCGTACAATACTTTCGCTTCTCGCCCTTCATGACATATGCTCGCGTATCGCCACACTCAGTCAGCCACTTAACTGCTACTGGAGTGGCTACTCACTATCATAATTTTGTCGATATATTGTTATCCATTAGTGCGGGGCGGTCCTTGGCAAGCTTAAGGACCACGGTCCTACGGTCCTTGGGAAATGAAGACCGCAAGGACCGGTCCTAGGACCGGTCCTTTTCGACATTGAACATTCCTGAGAGACTGTTGGAAATTCGAACCGGTTTGACCTTTTAGAGCGTGGGATCGTTCATTCTTGAACCGTTAAAGACCGCTACACGATGAAAACCGTGGCCTACAGGAGTAAAACACACGGAGTAGTCACACTCATTTCAAATTGTAACCTAATTAGAGAAGAGGGGTGATGCCTTCTTTATTTGCTCACCGTACTTCATTGTTACTTCGATAATTTAATAAAATTTGAAATTTATCCCCATTAACGGAGATAATGGCATCGCCCAAGGCGTTGATCGAGTTGTTCGTGGCGTTGATACACACACGCAACTCCTACCCCCCCCCCCCCCCTCCCCCCCCCCCCCCACACACACACATTAGAGGGCAGCGAGCATTGAAGAGTAAAAGAGAGACGTGAAGTTATAATAAGAGGGGGTGGATGAGGTGATAAGAGGGTCGATGGTGACTTTTCGCCAGATCTAACAAACTCAGCTACCCATTCATTGCTGAGT
This sequence comes from Berghia stephanieae, assembly GCF_034508935.2. Classification (NCBI taxonomy): domain Eukaryota; kingdom Metazoa; phylum Mollusca; class Gastropoda; order Nudibranchia; family Aeolidiidae; genus Berghia; species Berghia stephanieae. The sequence goes on from NC_088360.1 coordinate 110,330,847, forward strand.
AGACAGGGATTCAGAAAAAAATCGACTGCACCCGGGATCGATCTCTGGCCCTTTGCGTATAAAGAGAGTGCTCTATCAACTGAGCTATCGGGGTCCCCAAATATTCTATTGGACTTTTTTAAAATTCAGACGTTATAACTGGGTTTTTTGGAAGGAAGAAACTAATGAAACTCATATTATTTGATTAGTAAAAACACCAAACGAAATTTTAATATTATTGTATTATTTTAAATGACAACACTGCGATAGAAAGGAGTGGTGACAAGAGATGGACAAAAGAAAACAAAAAATCGGATTTGCTACTTGCTAGGTTCGACACACACACACACACACACACACACAAACACACACATCTTTTGTAGTCACATACATTTCAAACAATAACCCATTAGAGAAGAGGGGTCATGCCTTCACCATAGATCATTGTCATTGCGATCATTATGGTGTAGTAAATTTTGAAATTTACCCCGTATAATGGAATCGTCCAAGGCGTGCGCCTCCTGTTCCCCCCATCTCACACACGAAAGGGCGGTTTGCGGAGTGGAGGTTGGTGGTCGTCTGCCTGTATGGTCGTCTGTGTCGTTTAGTGTATGGCAAAGGGGGGTGGGTGCGATTAATTAAGTGGGATGGGTGGTGATTGGTGGAAGATAGGCAACCGAAGCAACGAATCGCTGGGGAAGTAGTAGGCTATGGCGCGAGACCGTAGGACCGTGGTCCTTGCAAGGACCGCCCCGCACTAGTTGAAAGGTGATAAGAAGTGAGGACCGCCGCCGGTCTTCCCCTTGGGACGGTCTTCGGTTCACAGCTAAAAGACCGTCGGACCGCGGTCCAGACCGGTCTTCAGCGCGGCACTATTATCCATCCTTTTCCCGTGTGATAATTTAAAACATTTATCATCATATATTATGTGACTCATCGTCTCAAAACGGTAATAGGACAGGCTGCTCTAGATGCTCAAAAGTCAAATTAAAGGTAAACTTATCACATAAATTAACTATGAGATTCTTGGTTTTCGTCTTTCTCAATACTATATTCATTCTCCTCATAAACTCAACCCGAAACTGACAATTTTGGCTATAAATTCGAGTTTCAGGATCGTAGACATCCCCACATAACACTGTTTTAAGGTGATGGGTCACAACATGTATATGACCCATCGTATCAAAATGGTATTATATTATGTCAGGATAAACCAGGTGACGTAATATCACAATTAAACATTAATTAAGACTGCAGCAAACACAATGGTACAATATAATATGCAATGTTAACATTTAACATAAGCGATGAAATGATAGAATGGGTGACGTGACGATATGGTGTCTCGTCTTGTCACGAAAGTCAAGCGATGTAACGCGTGGCCACTAGTGGATGGGGGAACACTGACCGTGGAAAATGATGGTCCTGAAGTTTTGTCCATGGGTTAGACACTTTATACACATTACCCCACTCGACTCATGTGTGAATGAGTTCTTGGCTAAAGACAGCGATGGATATTGTAAGAGTGTGAGTACAAAAAAATACCCCGAAGCGAGTGGTACTGTGTGCTATTAAAATATGATTGCACGTGAACTGCTGGAACGATAAATGAAACCTTGATGAAACGCATTGAACATGGTAAGTCGTGGAAATGCGCTATATAGTATGTTTTAAAAAAAATATTGATCCAGAATAAGCTTTCACATTTTAAATTATACATACATAGTTATCAGTTGTAGCAATCCACGTATTTTCTTGGTACACAATGCAAATTAAAATATTTATGGAAAACAAAATAAATCTACAAAGGTACCTCACTTGCCACCTTTAAAGAATGCGATGAATTTCCGATGTCACAATTCGATAGTCCTGCTCTAGGGATTCTTGACGGCAAATATCGAAAGTACCACAACTTAGATTCATAAACACCTTCCCTACCAGCACCAGATAGCTTGGACATAACCGCTTTTTTACTTATTTAATTATTTTCTGAAGGCGGACCTCAGGTTGTTGATTTGGTTTTTAACCGCCTGTTTGTCTGCAGATTGATCAAAGACTCAATACACGGCACGGCCTCTCATTACGGAGACTCTCTCCATGTTTTTTTTTTTTTTGGTGTGATCTGACACCTTAACCACAAAAGTAGTAATTTTCATTATCCCAATTATACTTTTACAGCTGTAGATAATTTAAATATAATCAAATAGCATAAATATCCAAAATTCTGTATTGATTTTGTCAAGACTTTTAATTTAATACCAAACACGGCAACATTTGGGTCATTTTACGAGACGACCTTGACATTTTGGATATTTAAAATACTAATACTTTGTCAACTATTCGGCCAATTTTATAAGTAGATGTATTTTTACATTTAATTTGACTAAAGCTTTCATTCTGTATAATATATAATGATTTTTGGAGGATTTTTTTTAAAAAATAACCTTTACGTGACCTTTGTGACGTAATTTCTCAAAATACCCAAGGCAGCACTTTTCAGATATTTAATCCAGAGATGTTCAACTTTGGTAAAAGGCAAATAAATAAATTTTTAAAAATTGGGGGACGATTTTTCTTTTTTTTTTTTTAATTTTTTTAATACATGGTTTGACAACCAGACTAATCCACAATTTGTGGGAATACGTAGTGCCGTGGGTGAAAATAAAATTGGTCATTAGACATGAAATTTTACGCTGTAAACTGTTGCTATTAAATATACTATAATATATTATTCCACACCTCCCATTGGAAAACCCTATCATTTCATAGTAAAACGTAATCGTTGAATAATAATAAAAAAAATTTATTCAACGATTGTAGAATATTTTCGCACATTTTATTGGTGTGAAATTATGTGTAAAGGTAAAAGACAACTGAATTGTAATTGAAAATGATCTTTTGGTGCGCTTACAAATCCAAAGTTTTTAGTTTTGGATCAAATTGTCATTCCTGCAAAAGGAGAAAGGTACAAATTATGGTGAATACAATAATACCAAATCATTTGGTTATAAAATATCTAATTCCAATAATCTTAAATTGGAGAGGTAAATAAACGTATTCTTTCATTTCTTTGTATTTATTAAACTCAATGTTTTTATCGTGCAATAACACATGCTCTCAAGCTCGTCGTTGGGTGCGATAAAAATAAATAAATACAAAGAGATGAAAGAATCGTATAATATACGACAGAATAAGAGATGCGTCATACCTTTTTTTAACATAAATAACTTAAACTTGAGCATTTATATAGTGCAATATACACCAAACGTGCTCAAACGGTCCCTAGCCAATAGAAACAGTAAACATGTAAGACAAGACATGACGCCTGTTCGGCGATGTTACATTTTTCTTTCTGACAGAGACAACGCTGTTAACGGTCAGGTACTCGTTTTACACCTGAGTATAGTGAGAGAATGTGAATAAGCGCCTTTGCCCAGACTCGACTATGGGCCGCCCAGAGTGGAAGTCGAACCCTGGACGTCCCGATCCGAAAGCGAGTGTCACAAAATCACATAGCCGCACAAAATAAATAAGCCAGTTTACATAACACATTGTTTTATTAAACGTTTCATATAAGCAGCTCAAAATTCTTATCACATAGAAAAAAGTTATCAAATTAAGAAATTAAGGAGCAGGCACCGTTCTAAGATAAAGATCTGACTAAGTGTATATGAAAGGTGCCAGACAAAGCAAGAAAGAAAAATACAAGAAAAAAACCACCCCAAAACATCAGTCTACCTCGACTGGGGAGTTTGAATTTTTCATTCTTGCTTTGTCTGGCACTTTTCATACACACTTGTTCAGAAAAAAAGTTACTCGTCATTTGTGGGTCACCGCTCACATCACAAGGTGGTCACATGCCTATTCTATCTTTCACCTACATCGCTATACTGTAGTGTAATGTTTGCATTCTATGAAGGATTAGCATTGGGGAGGGGGCATTCGGATTTGTCACAGATGTTCTGCTGATGTATTTGAATTTTTGTCATTTTGTGAAGCTGTCACTATCATCTTCAGAAAAAGGAAAGCTTTTGGAATGCTGTTACTGTTAGAACAGACTGTGACAAGATTACTGTAATGTGGTACTAGAAAAGAGTTGAATAAAGGATATGAGTCATGTCAGAGATATATATATATATTTTCATGAAATTAATCCAATCCCTGAGAAAGATCGGACAGTATATCATGAGACCCTATACAGTTGCACAGCGAAATGGTCTTTGCTTGGTACGCATGTGGTAACCTGGCAATATCCGGTTTGTCTCCCCTAGTTGTGGGACCGAAACAAGTCACCTTTCCTTGCACAGTGTCAGTGTCAGCATTGCATTGTTGCCTGAGAAATTTCAGCCTTCCAACAAATTTTCCTGAGCTGGATTTCGAACCAAATTTTCAAGAGTAGACTGATCAAAAGTTTTTCTCCTGATTACAAAATGAATATGTGTATAACAAACTTTATAGATGGAACAAAATCGACGCCACTCAGCTATCTGTTATTGTTATGATGATTATTTTTCACTAAATTTGATCAATCAGACTATAAATATAAACGTTTAAGGTTAAACATAGTTGCGTGTGATGGTACATTATATCCGGCTGGCGGGTGTTGTATTTTACCTAAACGTATAACATCAGTGGGTTTTTTTTTACGTTGAGGAGGACGTTTTCCGATATTTGATAATGTTTAGATTGGGGAATTTTCATACTTTTGTATAGAAAATTTATGCGGGGAAAGATGACACACAGTCAATTATTTGGTATACGTCTGGATGTGTAAAGCAATTCAATTGAGATTGAATAACAAAGGGAAATAATCACGAAAACCTTATATTATGCTATTAACCAATTACGTATTTACATGTTGCTTCCCTTGATAATTACAACCAAAAATTGCTTATCATTCTGATTGAGCATCACGAGACACGAGATGCATCAAGGATGTCCACAACTACAACCTCGATTGGGCAAGTGGTGTATATGTATATTGTTTGTAGGAAGAAAGTGACAATAATACTGTCTGTTATTGTTATGCCTTTCGTGGGCAGTGTTGGTTGTTCCCAAAGACAGAGAAGATGCGTTGGCTTTGCATAATTGTATGTAAGCCTACTATGAGTTGCCTGGAATTCATGAGATGGTGTAGAATTCTTTTATAAATTGTGATATACGTTTAGACATATGGAAGGTCATGTATGCTAATGCAGTACTTTCAGGGATTATCTGATTGGCCAGTAGTTGATACGACGTATTTATTGATTGGCCGAACAAACTTATCGGCCCTGACAGCACCTTCTAATAGGATCAGGGTCATTGCAGTGTTCTCTGTATCACAACCAATTGGATTATTTCTTTCCATGAACACACAGACGAAAAAACAAAACAAAAACAAACAGGCAAAAAAAAAAAAAAAAAACCCAACAAAAGCAAACAAAAAAAAAAAAAAAAAAAACCCCAAAAAAACAAACAAACTCACTTCCTTTTTCACTTATGTTTTAAGTTCCATATGTTTTTCTAAAAGACATGCCATTGATTACACACACAAAAGAAAAAAAATAATAAAAGGAACAAAGCAATAATATCTCTGTCTATCTTTTTTATGTGGAATGCAGCTGAGTAAAGGTAGGTTTTTTGATTGTCAGTTAAAAAAAATAAAGAGTGCTAAATGTCAAATTCAAAGAGGAATTTTTCTCTTATTTTGCCATCTTCTCAAATTCAGCCTTAATGACATACAGCACCCTTTCTCAAACCATCAATCATTTACAGAACAAAAAGAGAAAAGAAGCAACAACAACAAAATAAATCATTGCAAAAACAAATATTATGTTGGGGGCTTGCAATTTATTTCATGTACATTTTCCAACATACGAAAATCTATTGACCAGTCCAGCTTGTGAAGATTAAAGAAAATTGTTATTATTTCCAAAGGTTATCATGGAAAAAAAAATTAAAAAGGAACACATTAAGTACTATGAAGTTACTGCAGTTTGACCATTTTTTAACTTAGAATAAGTGTCTGCATATTGAAACTGTTCACTATTTTCATACTCCGACATGTCCAAAGCTACGATACAACTTTCACGAACTACACGCTCCTGATCCTTTAGGTAATCATGAAGAATATTTGTTGCCTCTGTAGTTGCTATGGATCCCAATGCCTCTGCACACTCATGTCGAACCATAGAACTTTCATTTATATCACGAAGGTTCTCTGCAAGTTGCTCAACACATGCTTCATGCTGAAGTTGTCCCAGAACATATGCAATTTCATGGCGGAAAAGGGCACTACTGCACTTAAGACCTGAAAATATAAGAATGAGAAAAAACGTGATGCTTTCCTAACTAATGTCAAAATAAATATGCATGAATGTTCCAGTTTGACTCTTTGACAATACCTAGTGTATTTGAGGACATTTAAATAAGGTTGGTGGGATGGTCAAAATAGAAGAGACTTTACAAAAAGAGTCTAGATGCATTGAACAGTGCCCAAGAAAAGGAAAGATAAGGGGACAAGTTCATAAAGAGAACAAAAGTAGACCCAGGAGTGCTCTATCTCATGCAATTGACTGACACTTCTCGAAACTCCCTCTCCCAGACAGGTGCTATGAATATTTTAAAAATTGCATTATTATTATTATTATCATCCTCCCTCATAACGAATGGAAATTAACCAAGATTCATCCAGTTTATTTCGACATAAAACTGCTTAGAGTTCGAGACAATAAATCTCATATACTCGTAAATGTGCTTATGTTTAAATCCTCATTACCTATTTTAAAATTGTTTGGAAAAAAACCCTGAATTTTCTTATTCGTTATAACCAAAATTGATCTCAAAACAGTGAATGTTTTTCACCAAATTGGATAAAAATTGAACCGCAACAACAGGATAAATGAGATAGGGGACTAAAAGAGATGTCAATGACAATGGTGTAGACTGATGTTGAGTCAAAACCCACTGGGCTTGAGGGCCAATACTCCCCCCAGTCTAAAGGAAAGTCCACCTACTACTGATTCATTTTCATGCGAGCATTTGCGGCAAAACAAGAAATAAGTTATAGAGGGGTGAGGGTTGAGTATAAAATATTTTGAAATTTCTATCTAAAATAATGCGCTAAGGGGAATCTATGTGTCCTTGGGAATGGATGCATAAGCCTTGGGTTTCATTCAGGGGTAAAAGTAATATCAAAAATGGGTTAAGAATTTCACTTTTTGGCTTAAATAGCAATGCTATCTCTCTTGGTCTCATTTATTTGTTGATATAAGGTGTCAATAAATTTCATCAGATAAGCAAAATGTGCCTTTTTCAGTTTTAGTGGTGTGAAATGTTAGTGTAATAAATATGTCACTGATCGTCGGCAAAGAATGTTCAGGATTTTTCTTTTGGAAAGTGGTGAAACAATTCTCATTGAATTTGTCTCTTTGAAAAAAAATTGACCAGAAACAATTATATTTTATAAGAATTAGCAGTGGTAGGTCACTGACCTTCAATAACAATTTTATTTAACATTAGGAATATTATATTCTCAATATAACGATAACACAACAAATATTTTCAAAATATTGGTAAAGCATACTTAAATCACATCACTCTTTGCCATCAAATTAAACCAATCAACAGGCAAACAATCAAACCTTTAGCTAAAGCCAAAACCGAATCCTTCGTAGCCATGTTTCGCAATGAGAACATGGCCCTGTATCTGTCAAAGAGAGAGAGGTCTTCATTCAACAATTGCCTTGTGAGATCATCAACACTAGAAACTTTAGTAGGAGGAGTTGGGTCAACGGAATTAAAAGGATTTGCAGGAAGTTCTTTTTCTTCTTCTAATGCTTTTTGAGAAAGCCAATCCAATCTTCCCAGAGCAAGCTGACATGTCTCAGCGACCTGAAAAAAAATGCCAGTGATGATAAGTTGTCACTCCTGTGATATCATCAAAATTGTGCTATACTGGGAGTTATAAAGTGAACATTTTAAAATCCTAACTCTCATCATTTTCCCCGCCAAACAATAGATTATTAGTACAACAGAATTGAACAAAAGATCTAAATAATACATCATCTTACATAAGATAATTGCTGGTGGTAGAAATAGGCAAAAGAACATGATTTAATCCTTATGTACTGAATTAAAAACTGCCATGTATTGTGAAAGATTTGGTTCTTTGCATTATCTAATAACAATAATAATATATGTTTTTTATATAGCGCCTTACCCTGTATCTTAACAAGTTCAAAGTGCTTAACAATAATGTGACAACTTTCACTGAAACATATAACCACTAAAACATGCAGTATGAAACAAAGCAATAGAATTCTGCATCATTACTGTCTCTGATATATATCTTGGAAGGGGGATCCAGATAAGGGGTGCCGAATATTCAAATACATGCTCGCCAATTTTGCGCGTCATTTTTGGCTTCACAAGTATGTGATTATCATATTTTGATTTCAGATTTCTGGATTGGACGTAGAATTTAAGCATGTCCTCAATGTATCCACAACAATCAGAGTGCAGTGATTTAAAAACAATTATACAGATCTTATATTCTATACATTTCTCAACGGGAAACCAGTGGAGTTCTCTTAGCAAACCCGATGCAGATTGAATTCTCCTCTTTCTATAAATAAGCCTGGCAGCATCGTTCTGGCTACCTGAAGTGATTTTATCGTGTCTTTATTTATGAAAGAGAGGAGAGAATTGCAATAATCTAGCTTTGACAGAATTAGTGAATTAACTAACAGGGCCGAGATGCCTCTTGTAATAAGATGTCTAACACCACATATTCTTCTCAGTTCCATGTGCATTAACCTTACGATATGATTTACTTGGCTGGTAAAAGACAAATCTGAATCAATTAATACACCAAAATTTCAAACAACCTTAGCAGTTTCAATTACACTGTTTCCTAAAACGATTGGTTCACACTTTACATTTTTAAGAATTGCAACAGTTAATGTTCTTTTTTTCTTACCCCTCCTCACTGACCATTGTTTGATGAGTTGGTTGTAGAATTAGATGATGAGAAGAATTCGTCAAGTGTGAAAGTTAAAAATGTTACGAGAAATAGAATGTTAAAAGTAAAAGTGGATGTAAACATATATGCACAGTGAACACTTGTAGAATCCACTGTAAAATTTGAAGAAAATGACAAAAAGTCACTCAAAATCGTTAATGAAATTTGATAAAAGTCGTATCACAGTAAAGACAATATTGTCACAAGCAAAATTATATAAAATTCAATTTAAGAAAAAGACAACTGATCTTTTAAAAATCCAAAACAGGGATGTAAATGCAAAGTTGAAAAAAATTCTGAAATTCTGCGAGCTCATTTCAATAGTCTAAACTCCAAGTGACACTCCAGGAATGAGGTGATAAATGGCCTTGTGATTGTGATAACATTTTTAGGACTTTTGAGTGATAAGTCTCAGAATAAAATCTAAATTATTTTGTTAATGGATGGATTTTAATGATTTATGTCTCCTTTTTGTCGGGAGGAAATACCATTATTTGGTGTTGTTCATGCTTAAATCAGGGCCCATTTAGTATTATTATCTTTATGGATTAAACAGGGTTAAATTAGTTTGGGATACTGAAAAAAAATCAGAATTTTGGAATTCTCCAACTTATTTTCACTGCACGTAATCCAACACCTAAACTTTTATATCAAAATTATATTCAGGTCAAAATATTACCCCCAATAACTAAATGAATCTGAAAATAATAAAAACTCGTACTCAAATTTCAACAGCCATATCATTACTAAGGCCAATTTTGAGATTGGAAAGATGGTCACCTCCCGATATTTATCATTCTCTCAGGCCCCAAACCCTTCTGCTAATAACAAAGGCAATAAGAAGTACATTACAATTAAAATACTACATTAGGTTTAGAATCGTGTTAAAAGCCCTTTACTTTACTTTATTGGTGTAGCTTGCAATGAGAACAAACAAATTTGATTCCCCCCCCCCCCCCCCCACCACCACAGTCAAAAGTTCGTGGCAGTCTCAACCAGAAATGAGACCCCATAGAAATTTCTTATAAAGACCGAGGCTAAGGGAAATGTATCTTCAGACTCATTATGTCTGGAATGAATTGCAACACACAGGAATTACTTACAGAAACAGAAATACATTCCAATTGAGCCTTAGGAAGAAAGTGTAACAACTCAGAACTCAGTCATGAATACTCGATATGTATCCACCATCTTCTACTTTCGATTCTGCAGCCAATGTTTTGCTTCCGGTAAACTAAAAATAACCCTCCTTGTTTACACAACAGATGTGAATCTAGTTCCGAATTAAAATTAGGAAAATTCGGAAATTCGAACGCTATCAATCCTTAGTACTTCCGAATTAAAATTCGGAAGCTGTCGTGGAAATAAGTTGACTGGTTAAATACACGTATAATCATAACTGACACAACAGTAGTGTAAATTAAGTGTTTCAGTACATTGAAAATGGATATTCACTACAAATTCTCTATATGTACAGCAGTATCTCTTATCACAAGAGTTGGTAGTGAGGTATTAAGAAATATTTAAATAGTCTGGGGAAGCTAGAAAATGTCTGAAAAATAGGAAATCCTAATAATTCTGAAAGATTTACATCCCTGCAAAAATTGAAGAACACAATCAATACGTCTGCCAACTAGGCGTGTTACACATCATCATATACGTACATATATAACAGATCAAATACATTTATATTAAAATAAGGAAATAATTCTTGAGGCAATTTCGGCATTAATTTCATTGGGAAACTTGTCCAGAAAGGATAATGTGATTAACTAACAATAATAACCGATTTTAATTTTTTGACATATTAATGTGAAACTGCTATAAAATGATAGCTCACAAGAATGCAGAGCTTTTTAAATTTTGAAAATCTATCAATAATTTAAGAAGTTATGAATTTTTTCCGCATGATATTTCATAAGTATAACCCTTATATAGGAATTTATTCAAAAGAAAGAAAGTGGACCATTTTTTAATAAAATTGTGCCATAATTTTGGCATCAATCAAGATAAATCAATGAAACTTCTGTATGGTTGGCGCTGAAGAAACCAATGGTCTGGTTGTATTTCAGCGGCGTCCTCATTGGGCGCGGGCCCATGTCAGTCGGGCCTTGAAATCGTTTAGGTGTGTTGCAATGATGACCAGTTTATCCAGCCCATTCCACTCCGAGATAGTTCTAATGAAGAAAGAATTTCTGTAGTTTTGTGTTCTTGTCTGTGGGATTTTGAAGCAGTTCGAATTGTTTGTGGCGTATCTGTCAATGGGGTTTTCTGTTATGTGGTTGGCAAAAGTGAGTGCTCGGATTTTTCTTTTGTTTGGTTGTGGCGTGAAAAAGGAGTCTGCCTTTATTGATGGTATTTGATCTGTTATTATCTTGAACATGAATGACAGACGGGTTTCTTTTCTTCTTTGTTGGAGGCTGATGAGATTTCTTTCTTCTAACATTTTTGTCATGCATCCTGGGGTTCTGCTCTTATAGTTCCCAGTTATGAACCGGGCGCCTTGTCTCTGGACTCTCTCAAGTTTTTGAATATCCTCTTTCAGGTTGGGGTCCCAGGCAACTGCTCCGTATTCCAATTGTGATCTCACAAGTGCGAGGTAGGCGTTTTGTTTGCATGACGTTGGGGTGTGGCTAAGATTTCGGCGGAGAAACGCGAGGGTGCAGCTTGCCTTTTGGGTTATTTTGTTAATGTGTTTCCCCCATTTCAAGTCCTTTGAGAAGGTGATGCCAAGGTATGGGTTATTGTCGACTTGTTTCAGGACGGTGTTGTTTAACTTGGAGGTCTCACTGTACTTTTTAGCTGTGCTGAGGATGTAGCATTTGTTGGCACTCTAGTACATTTTTTAGTTCTAAGTCTATTTCTGTGGTCAAATATGTGTTATCTTTATTAGTTTATGGTTTATTTGAAGTTGATGGTGCAAAAATTGGCTGGTATTGGGAAAAATAATGATAGGATTCGAATAAGCAAGGTGTGCATCGATAATATAAAGCGATGAAACCTTGCAACCTTAAGCATTTTTTTTCATGCAAAATACACTTTTGTTGTCAAATAAGAGTTGTTAACTGTTCATGGTAACTAGTCATTCCCCCCCCCCCCCCCCCCCCCCCCCCCCCGCCAAAATAAAGAAAAAAATAATGAAGAGAAAATCTGCGACACATTTTTTGAAAGAGTGACTATAACAAAGGATTGTGATTGTACATTTTATAAACATGAAAAACAATTTACAGGGAATACCTTTTTACTATTTCTCTTTCATATCCTAAAATGAAATAAAAGCAGTTATCACATCACAGAAACTTCCTAAACTTCTCTTGGATCTCCTTTGCATTGGACATAACATAACGTCTCCCTTCAGCAATTGGTTCACATTGGACATTAGTCTACGATACTTTTCCTTGAGACCCAGTGTTTGAAGGCCTGAAGAAAGATCCAAGCGTTTTACCAAGGGATGCACAATTTACAGTCACTTCCTGTCCTGGCACACTCTTTTTTTCCACCAAAGCTGAAATAAGAGAAAAGAAAAAACATTCTTTGAAGTATTACTTTCTATTTTACGTCACAAAATTTGCAAATAATTGAAATAATTACAGATATATTTTCCCTTTGCTATCAGTAATGTTCTGCACATGATTCAGTATTTGATCCTCTCCAGCACTCGAGTTTCATTTACATGATTTACTTTAACTTTAATGGTTTATTCTCATTTACAATAAATATTTGGCTGACCATTCATTTTAAAACTAATATAAAAAGAGATATATTCACCTGGATACCATGCATCTTCGCAGGCAACAGCAACCATTTGACCTTCCATCTCTTCCACCATATGCTCAGCTGTTAAATTGCCTTCAATCTCAAAGAGTCCATAACCACTTTCTTGTCTCTCTCCTGGTGTTCTCTTCTCAACTCTTTGCTTTCCTTCCTTGTCAACTGCAAAACTTTTCTCTTTTCATCCAATGTCAATGCCATGTACCATTTTCTCAATCCTTTCTTTATCTGTTTTAATAATATGATGGAAGAGTGGTGATGGTGAACTGAGTGGGTGCTTCCCTTGGCTTGCATCTGCATGCCCTAAGTACATCTCACAGACAGTCAGTGGTGCCTGAACTGTTGTTACTTCTCCCTCCAACACATCTTTCAACTGTGCATTGTCATCAAGAAACCTTCATTTATTGCTGACATCTTTCCTCATCTTGTGTCCTTTTAATTGTGTTGGCAAGTTTTCTTGTGTTTCAATCAAGTTTTTCCAATAACCATAGTCCAAAGGTCCAGTGAAAAATGAAAAAATAGTCTGAGACATTGTGTAAGAAGTAACAAATCTGAATCTTATAAAGTAAGTGTGTTTTGCATTATTTGACTGCTATGATTTTAAAAGAGAAATGAATTCCTCGCTGTGATGAAGAGCTGGCACCTCAGATAGTCCATTAAAACGATTGTCCTTATAAGACTGAATACAACTTTTCAATCCCCTATCCGAACAAAAGGCCTCCCATTAATTTCGTAACCCTTATAATCTCCTGCTGGTCCAAAAACGTCTTAACTATCTTTCAAAAGAATAACTAAAGGGTGTTTTGCATCTTTACTGTTATTGAAATCTAATTTCTTTAAAGAATTTATGGTGTATGAGTAAAATCCCAATAAAACATGAGCAGCAAGTACAAATGATGAACTTTTTCTGCATCTTGTCCCTCAGTCCTCAGTATTTCTTCCCTCCACTCGTCCAGTAAGCGAGCACCACTTTTCTTTTCATTCGCCGCCCTGATATTCATGAAATATTTCAACTTTCTCAAAACTTCCGAATCCCTTCTAACAATGATTCAGCCACTTCTTTCAACCTTTATTTTGTTTCCTTCGCTATTGCTTCTCCAGTCTCAGACACCACTGACGACTGCCCATCATCTGTATTGACAGAAGTGTCCAGAATCTTGACTTTCTTCCTTGTTGTTCCATCTTTATGGACACCAAAAACTGTGGCTCCACTTCAGAACATGATGTTATTTCTCAATTCCTCTAAGGCATAGCGTCTTTTAGAGGAAGCGATTCTGACTATTCTGACAATTTTTGCTCTTAAAGTTTTGGTGCAGATCGATCTTTCTTTGCCCAGCCATGTGAACAGTCTGGTAGATAATGTGATCAGAGGCAAATCCCCAATGTCTTTATGAATGGCAATTACAATACCACTCTTCAGGCTAGTGGGCGGGCCATACTTTTTGATGAAGTCTTGTTGCTCCATAGTGAGAAAAACCTGAAATTGTTATCATAAAACCAAATTATTTCACAACCTACACACTCACAGACACAGACACACACACACATATATATATATATATATATATATATATATATTTTATATATATATATATATATATATATATATATATATATATATATATATATATAGAGAGAGAGAGAGAGAGAGAGAGAGAGAGAGAGAGAGAGAGAGAGAGAGAAATATAAACAAGTTAAACGAAGATAGCAAAATAATAACACATAGAAAAGGAGAAAAAAATAAAATAAAAACGTATGGTAAAAATGAAACTTATGGATCAAACAACACAATTCATGGAAAATGGCTGAGTCCACTTACTGAGATCGGGCAGTATAGGTTATTACTGCATCAATAATTTCCGAATCCCAAAGTATTTTCCGTAAGCTATTTCACATGTTAGTAAATAATATGGATACTGTAAGACAAAATATATTTATTTATTGTGTAAATCCAATTTAAGAAAATATTTTTAAAATTTTTATTACCACAACCAGACGACGTCACAGTTATCATGTGTCCCCCGGCATTATTTAGTAATGTCTATTAGCCAGAAAAAAACAATGGGCTCGTCGGCCAATCAAATGACGCCTGCCGATCACGTCAACTCGCTATGTGCACCATTGTGGGTGAAGGCCACAAGTCGTGTAAACTTGATCTACTGTAGAAGATTATTGCTGTTATATGGGGTGATATTTCAATGTCATACGGAAAAAGTACTTTATGCTAGAAGTCTAAAATTGTGATATAATAGAGAAGAGATGTAAATTATTTACCTTGTCAATGTACAAGTTGCAGCTCCCAATAGGTTTCAGCAGGCCATTTTTGGGTCCGAGTATGTCGCTCGATTGTGGATGTTAGATTAACCTTTATGATTTGGCGCAGCCACTGCCATGAAAAGTGTGAACTTAGCATATAAGGATCATACTTTAAATGAAAATGAGCCTATTATTATTTTGCATTTTATATATCTTCACAGACATGCTTGAGTAAGTAACTCAAGATTAATAAATAAATAAATAAATAAATAAATAGACACATACATAAATAAAAATAAATAAATTAGTTTTGGGTTGCTTATACTCGAACACACCTCAACCACTGGATCATCACAGAATTGTTTCAAAGTAGCTCCAGCAGAGGGATCCCCTATTGCTCCCAGAGCTTCTCCTGAGAAAAAAAAAATCAAAAGTAACACTCGATTAAAGTTAAAGCATGTGCTTTAAAGGCATTTGAAGGTCTGAAATCAACACTTCAATGTAAAAATGTTCATATCACTACATTTCAATAAGAACACATCTGGATTATGTCAGTTTTGTCTGGTCACCGTACAAGCTGAAACAAATTGAAATAGAAGAGGGGAGTACATACAGAGAAGAGCTACAAAACAAACTCCTGGTATGAAACATTTGTCCAACGAAGTGAGATTATGAAAACTGAAATTACCAATGCTCAGTTAATGGAGAGTTTGAGGTGATAGGATAGAAGTATATATAAAAAGGCAGGGGAATTATAACAGGGAGGCTAGAAATTTTGTGAAAACGTGGTCTGAAAATCTACCAAGATATGATACAAAGTGTAACAGTAGAAAGCTTGGTCCACCTTGGGCAAGGATAGATATTAGAAAATATAATCTTAATGTGAGACTTGTTCAGCTGTGGAATAGTTTGCCTAATGATATAGAGTAAGCACATAAAGTTTGAATTCATGTAAAAATAGACTTGACAAACACTTTAAACTTTTTATCCTGTTACCTATAGACAAAATATCAACACTGGCTATATGAGATCCAGACCTGAAAATGAACAACTGGAGTCCAGTGAAGAGGATCTATAAGAGCCTGTGCTGGACATCATGGCTGACCATAGCTAAACAACTCTATAACTATACATAAACGCATCTTATAATCAGAGGGCCCAAGTCAGAAGTTTTAAAAAGGAGGAATATTTTATCATAAATAAAATGGAGCAATAAAGCAATATGCTATCATTAATTAATGACAATACTGGCAAAATATAGTTATTAACATACAAATCATAGTACATTAAAAAGGGAAACGATTTGTTCAAGAACTGTGAAACGTGGATAAGTCCCTAGCAACCAGACTGTTTACAATGATTTTTGAAGATGAATTGAAAATACTCAGGGCCTGGAGTCCAAGCTGAAGAAAATAGCAGAGGACTTGAAATAGCGGAAATCCTAAATAGCGGGAATTTGAGACCCATGTATGTAAACTTTAATTCTTGGATGCGTTATGTGAATGATCTCTTGGATTTTATGACTTTATTTTTGTATTCCCTTCCCAAAGATTTTAAAATTAATTTTGTTTGTTGACATTGAAGTTATATAGCAATTTTATTGACTATTGATGAATGTAATAATAGTAATAACGTTGTTCAGTTGTCACTTAATTGACCCTTAACATGATTCCATGCAATACAGACTAGAGAGCATTAATGATACTAAATAATTTACAACAAATGTATCAGTTATCAATCTAAAAATCGTTTTTTTAATTAAAAAAACAGAGAAGTGATCAGTGTGTGATTCGATATATCATATATCTATAGACTTAGATAGATGTTAACATTATCATTAACGGAACGGTAACTGACCAGCCTCATGTCTGACCATTGCTTCCTGAGATTTATCTCCAAGAACTTCGATAAGTTTTGGAATAGCATGGGGATTTTGCATTTGTCCAAGACAATATGCCAATTCGTGTTTCAGAAGAGCAGACTCATCGTCAAAGCAAGCTGAAATTATGTCGACTGCTTCATTACCACCAAGGTTTCTCAGTGTAAACAATGCACGAAATCTGTCCTTCAACGGATTCTTCTTATCCACAAGAGCTCTACCTACATCCTCCACGGACATTGTGGGACGAGATGTGCAATATAATGGGGAAAGTCTTGAAGATATCTAGTTTCCCAAATGATAGGAATTCACACACCCTCCAACTTCACCACCTTGTATTGTGTAACTGCGGAAAAAGTGAAACTTATGTTGAACGTTGTCGTCGGGCCATCATTCTCTTATTTTCCTAAGAAGAAGAGTGCCAGAAAAGCGAAACACAAAGTGTATCTATGCATAGCTTGAGTGAGACGTCACGATATCGTTCTATCTACTGACAGAGGAAACCCAAAACGTCCATAATACCATTTGTTGCTCAAATTCTGTACCACCATTGCTTTTCTCAGTGGCACAATAGTAAAATTATGTAGTTGGGAATGTTTGAGAGCAAGACTTTAGGGGGCAAAACGGAGCAGCTTGACTCTTCATTGGTCCATGCCGACGTGCACATGTATTACTTGTTTTAACATTGGACAATTATTTTGGGGTGGTTTGAGAGTATTACCACCAGAACAATGAGTCCATAACCATTTGGGTTATCAGAGCTGGACTTATTTGCAGGTCTGATGACCCAAATTGCAAATTGTTATGGCTTGTCTCATGTTATAATGGAAATACTCTCAAACCAACACAAAATATTATCCATTACAACAATGTTAAAACGAGCCCATAATTGCTTCCGGTTATCAGACCTGCACGCTGGTCAATGCTCAATATAAACATCGGGTAATCACAGAGAGCATATTATAACATAATACATTTATAAGAGAACTCAAACATTGAGACACTGTAACTTCCTTATTTATAGATGTACATAGGAGAAAAAAAAAAAAAAAAGAGTATGCCCTTCCGACACGACATCATAAGATATCGTCGCCTAGGCATCCAACGAAGGAATATAGCAGATAATTCATCAAACAAGATGTCTATGTCAACAGGAATCACACATGTTGTCGAAGTGAGCAAATTGAGGGTTAATAATCTTGCCCCCCCCCCACAAAAATCAAAAATACGAAAGTACCTGAAGCGGGGCTCGAACCCGGGACCTTCCGGCCGTAACCACTTGGCCACTCATCCCCCCCCCCCGCCCCCGCCTGTACACAGAAAAAGGTCAAACTAAAACAAAATGTATGAAAATGTGAAGTACTCATATTGCTTTTATTGTTTTATTGAAATAAGTATAAAGAAGAACGGATAATTTTATAATATAGATGTGATATTGTAAACTACTTGCCAGGTCTGATAACCGACGAAAAAATGGGCTTGAATTAACCTTGTTGCAATACACAATATTATGTAGGTTTGAGTGTATTTCCATAACCACAAAAAAGCCTTTAATTGTTTGGGTTATCGTAGCAGCAAAAAAAATGCACATTGATCGTAACGATATTACTGTCCAAAATATGGAGTGTTATAAAAGATGTAAAATACAAATCTATCGGAGTTATATTGTTCCCTTAACCCTCTTCTTACTATAGGAAAATCGTCGCATTCGTTACGATTCAATGAACATTTTTCTTTTTCAGATTTATTGTGTAAATCACAAAATTTGGAGAAAAATCTTTCTTCTAGCCATAAGAACTTGATGCTGTTTTTGGAAAGCTTGCTTTGCTGCACAAAATTATGCATTGTATGTTCTTTTTGCTTCTGAATTAAAGTGTAAAGAAATCAATTTTGTGTTGAATAGCTATGACACTGTGTAAAAATCCTGAAAATGTTCGGTAAGGAGTACTTTGCGCGGAAAGCGAGCACTAATAAATAAGACAACAGGCGGCTTATAGACAGTCAATATTACCTAGGCCTATGTAAAACTATGATTTCGTGTTATTTATTTCAATTCTTTAATATCATTGATAATCGATGCTTACTTCATCAATACATTTTGTAGTTTGACTGACGACTTGAATACTTTTTAGTTTCTGTTTACAAAATCAAACAAATTATATCATTTTATCTATCGAGGTAAAAAAGATTTGCTCAAATCGGAGAATAATTCACACTTTAATAATAAAAAGAGAATGACGTTTACATTCATTATCAACAAAACATAACGTTATTATGATGTGTTTTTTTTTCTCTTTCGAAATTTGAAGAAATCTGACGATAGAACTAAGCAAAAATCCTCAGTAATTTACTCGTTGGTTGTATTAAAACAAGGAACAGACAATGAACAATAATTAAGTGCGCTGAACCATTTTAAAGAACAATAACTCTTCATTCCTACTATGATCAAACAGGGTTGCCAGTTTGGCATTTTAAATGCCAGATTCCAAAAATCTGGCATTTTTGAAAACCGTTTGGCATTAGAAAAATCATTTGGCATTTGGCATTTTCATTTGGCATTTTTTTTATTTGGAATTTTCTCTATAACTTCTTTGGACTCTGCACTTGAACCAGATTAAACAAAAAACATCATAAGAAACACGAAACAGTAAGTTTTCTTAATTGTCAATAATTATTTAACTGTTTACGTATTTACCTTTCATGTTAATGTATTTCTTTTTCATTCTTAAAATCCAACCGTGGTGTAGTGGTTTAGCACTCCACTTAGTAGTCAGTAGGTAAAAAATTACCCCAACAGGAAATTTAGTATAATTCAAAAAAAAAAAAAAATAAAAAAATAAAAAAAAGAAAAGAAAACACGCAAGCCACCAGGATATGATAGTAAATTGTCTTTCAAAAGTGAGTAGTTTTCTTAGTGGGGGTGGGAGTCAACAGACTTTGGCATTTTTTTGAGTGTTTTGGCATTTTTTGAGTCTTCCCCTGGCATTTTGTTGAAAAATAATCTGGCAACCCTGTGATCAAAACAAAATCGACAGCCTCCTCTCGGTGCTTCTTCTTCTTCCTACATTCATATTCATACTTCATACCATCACCGATTTCTCAACAGTGCAAGATTCCAACAAGTTTTGAGAATCCTTTAAAAAGAGCATTTTCAAAGAATAACACGCATACAATCATTCATTTAGAACTCAATTCCTCTGTTGAGGGTAAGTAGAGTAATGAAATTAAGTGGGGACTGACTGCTGGAGTTAAGTTTTTGCACTTTTACTTTTACTTTTAGTATTTTAGTAGAGAGGCGAGCCTTCTAAATGCCACTTCGCCTTGAGCATGCCTTCACGTTAAAGAAAGATGTTTTTTTAAAACCTACCTCTGTTTCGAAAACCAGCATCTTTCAACTTTCTAAAAACATGATTTTTCAGAACTTTTGTTCCTTAAAAAATACCGGCACCGACCATATCTGCTGACCCGTTGTGATTGTGAGTCGACCCACAATACGAAATTTTGTTGTTTACAGAAGTACCGACAATTAGCTTTACCAGACTTCTTGTGTTTTACGTTGTCACATGACCGTTTTGAGAAATTTGTCGTCTGCTACTGCTACAAACAATAAGAAATGTCACTGTCACTGTCAACAGAAGATATATTTTCGTTGGAGCAGGAAAAAAAAAAGTGTTACTTCTTGACTTGTACTTTGTACATTTTAAGAGATGACTGGTTCAATAGCAGACAAGTTGATTGAATAAAAAGTAAAAGGGCCTTTTATCCCCATCTCCCTCCTCCTCCCCCCTCCCCCTCCTCCTCTTTCACTTACTTACTTACTTATCCGAACCAGCGACCACCTGAGCTCTAACCCTTCGGTCTTGTGCCATGACGTAGAAGTTAGACGTCTTTTGTAGTTGTTCCAGGTGACTATAAAGTGTGTTACTGATGCTTGGATTTGGTGGGAGGAATGTGCATCTCAGGTCTTCAAGAGGTTGACATTCAAGCAAGTGGGGTGTTACTGTTTCATTGGGGTGTTGACATAGGGGGCAGGAAGGGGATGTGTCTTTTGTAATTTTGCTTACTTAAATGGTTGTTGAGCGGTATGTGTTGTGTTCTTAGTTGAAAGATGATGCTTTGCTGGTGTCTTCTGAGCTTATTTAGGCAATCGGTCTTTACAGGAGTGGTCACATGGGAAAACATACATCTACCCGTGGTGCTCATTGTCCAACTGTTCATCCATTCTTCTCTCTTATTTGTTTTGATTATTTGTTTCGCTGTGTCTAAGGATACTGGAATTGATGGTTGTAAAAGTGTTGATCCGAGTCTGGCCAGTCTGTCTGCATTGTCATTTCCTGGTATATTTGAATGTCCCGGTATCCACTGGAGAGATAAGTCTACTCTGTGTGCTGTAAGGAATTCATCTAGTTAAGATCTTAAACTATTGAAGGTTGAGTTATCTAAATCTAGAGCCTGGAGAACCGATTTGGAGTCTGTGAAGATGACAGTGTTTTTAAGTTTTGAAGGGTTTAGCTGGAAAACAGAATAGAGGTGTCGCAGTGAGGCTTCTATTGCAACTGTCTCTGCCTCGTAGTTTGAGCAGGAGCTTCCGCAAGAATTGTGGATTTTATCACAGGTTTTATCTGGGTATTCTACTACAAACCCATACCCAGCATTTTTAGTTCCTTTGTGGGCTGATCCATCTGTGTAAACATGTATCCAGTTGTCTGGGTATTCTTGTATTGTCTTCATTGCTAATGTTTGTGATTTGTTTTTATTTCTTGTTGTTTCTTCTATGAGGTTAGTCTTTATTTTTGGAAGTTTTAGTTCGGCGTATGGAGGTTTTTGACTGATTAAAATAGATTTTTCTCTGTTTTCTGGGAGTCTGTGTCTTTCATTCAAGTTGTTAGTAATGTGTAGCAGGGATTTTTGTTTTAATCTTGTTCTTGGTTTCCATTTCTCTGCCAAAATTCTGTTTGGCTGGTTTTCCTCTTTTCGTTTGTATCTTTTAACCATTTCAAGCACTGCTGATTCTCTGCGATGTCCAAGTGGTTCCACATTAGTATGTATTTCACATGCTGCTGTGGGTGTCGATCTTAGGGCACCGGAGATGAAGCGAAGGGCTTGGTTTTGTTCTCTGTCCAAGGTTTTATGTGTGTTTTTACTACCTACATTTTGGAAGGCTAAATTGTAGTCCATGACTGAACGCACATAGCCTAAATAGAGTTGTCGAAGCGAGTTTTTGTCTGCTCCCCAAGTAGTACTGGCTAGTCGTTTTAGTAACTGGAGTCTCTTTGTGGCTTTGATTTTTACATTCTGAGTGTGTTTGTTCAGAGATAGTTGTCTGCCTAACTGTATGCCCAAATATGTGGGGTTTTCTTCTTTCGCGAGTCGATGGCCTTGGATGGAGAGTGTTATTTCTTTCTTGGAAACAGGATGGCTCTTAGTAAATATAGAGTAGACTGTTTTATTGCAATTTACTTTTAACTTCCTTTTATCACAGAAGGTGTTTAAGCTTTCTAAATCTTCATTTATTCTATTGGAGGCTATTAGTAGGTGCTTCGTAGTATACCACATATAGGGCCTTTTCTGTCTGTAATACTTCTGGTAGATCGTTTATAAAAATAAGAAAGAGAGTACAGCTGAGGCAGGATCCTTGTGTGAGACCTTCCTCTAATACTTCTGTGTTTGACAGTCCGTTATTAATTTTTGTTTGGATTGTTCTGTTACTGAGAAATTGTTTAATCCAGAAGTAGAGATTTCCATCAATTCCGTAGTCCATCATTTTTTATAACAACCCTTTCCTCCATACTTTGTCATAGGAGATCAACAAAAACCGTGACTGTATGTTTTCCATCTTGAAAGCCATCAATTATTTTTTGACTTAATCTAAACAATTGATCTTCTGTTCTTTGCCCTATCCTAAAGCCTGCCTGATATTTATTTAGTAGGCCACATGTCTCCAGCCACCACTATAATCGGTTATTTACCATTCTCTCAAGGACTTTCCAACACATGAGGTGAGAGATATTGGTCGGTAACTTTTCGTTTCGTCGGGTGGTTTATCTTTCTTTAAGATTGGAATTATAATAGTATTTTTCCATCCCCTTGGTACTATTCCTGTCTCCCATGTTAGATTTATAAGTTTGAGAAGCATCTGTTTACCTCCTCCTCCACCACCACCACTTCCTCCTCCTCCTCCTCCACTGCCACTGCCGCCTGCGGCCGCCATCACCATTACCACTGCTGTGAGATTGGAGGGATAGGGGGAGGAGGCATGGAGGAAGATGAAAGGGAGATGGGTCGCCTGATGATGTAGTGCATGTCACAGATGCTTGCAGGTGTTTTTAACCCCTTAACAGTAATGCTGAATTTTTTTTCTCCAGTTAATAGTTTCCTTTTATCTTTCTTATTGTTAATGGAGAATACATACAGCGTTTCCACCAAGAGAGTAGTCAGAGTATCCCAACTCTGCTTCGATTATCTATAATCTTTTTGGGGATGCAGGACAGTGCGAGTCTAGTGCAGTTTTATACCTTTGCCAGTGACAATGATTTTTTGTTTTCAAATAATAGTTTCCATTTATATTATATTTTAATGCAGAAAAAAACATTTCCATCATAAGAGCAGTAAGAATATTGATAAAAAGTGCTTTGAGCACAATTAGTGGATATTACGCTATATAAAAGCTCAAGTTTAAAAAATTACATTTTTGCTTGTCTTTTGATGAAAACAGGAAGATTTTCCTTTAGGTCCAAGTAAGATTGAAATTCGCCTTTGAAAGGTTAAGTTGTTGGGGTTTTTTTTTCTCTTTTTCTTCAAATGCGGCTACGCTGTTTCTTTTTTTCTTTTTCTCTGACTGGCAATCTCTTGCTGTACTTACCCGCATGGCTTGCACACACAAGTGGATTCATCTAGGTCACAAAACGAGACATCTAGGTCACAAATCAAGACATATCGGTTTCGTTTGTGCCAAGATCGCAAAACAAACTGAGCGTCTAGGAGTTCCAAGTAACAGTGTATTGATTATGAATGTACAATATTGACTGAAAAATAATTTCCTCCTCCTCTTTTTTATTTTTATTATTTTTTTGGAAAAAAGATCATATGGATCGCAATAGTCGTTTAACACACACACCTCCCAGACAAAAATTAAGAGTATTTGATTTGTTTTATTTTGTGTGTTATTTTTTTTTTTTTCCAGTGTAAAGAGGTGTAAAGTTTCAGTTTAAACCACCATTTAAATACTTAGCCAGTTAGCTGTCGTACTCAGGAAAGACGTATTTAACAATTTGACCTTAAAACTCGTACTTCAAATATCAATTGATTTAAAGGATCCTCATCTTGGAAAAATTTCTGAAACCTGGGACCTCGCTAGGGTTATTTAAATTGATTGATATTTGAAGTACGAGTTTCCTGGCCAAATTTTCAAATACATGTTTTTCCAGAGTATGGCAGTTAACTGACTAATTGATATCTCAAGCTAAAACAATTCCTTCAAATACAAGAAAAAGTGATCAATGACATATTAAACTTTTTTTCACAGGTATCAAAACCTTTTCAAAATGGTTGTCGTTCTGGGCTATGATTTGAATGAACTCATGGTCACTGTGTTGAAATTTGCTGCAAGCAACCCCTGGCAATTCATCTACTATGTGCTGCTCATTCTGTCCCCCTTGTTCCTTGTTAGTGCCATCTTGGCATGGAAACTGGCTCAAGATATTCAACACAAAGAAAAAGACAAGAAAAGGCGAGCAAGGAAAGAAGCCAATATGGCTAAGGCAAGAAAACAAAAGTCCCAGAAGGCAGATTAGTCTAGAAATTTTGAGTTTGATGATATTGATATATAGATAGTAAGTTATTGTGACATTTGATGTGTTAACATTTGTTGAAGTTCTGATTAACTAAAACCTATTTTCTTCACTTGAATTGAATTTCAAACTGAAATTATATTTTTAAAAGTTTCTTCATTTGATTTTACTTTTTATGTAACAAATTATTATGTTCAAAGACCAAACAAAAACAAACAAAAGTTGATAGTATCAAGATATTTAGAAATAACTACGACATACTTTATGATTGTCAAAGCTGGTTGTTCTTGTTATGGAGAAGTTAAATTAAGAACCTGTGTACATTTATTTTAATGAAATGGGATCGATATGCCAGAAATAATTTTTTAAAAAATCCATTATCATATGAATGTCTGTGGCAGTGAATATGACATCTGTATTTGTGTATCAGTATGTGTGTATGTAAGTGGAGGAGGTGATTGTATGCATAAAAGCTATGAACGTTGTAAAAGGCTTCATCTCTAGTATAATCACTTTGCCAGCACCATGACTCGTTGTCATTCCAGTTGCTCCATAAGTTGTAAATGCACCCCCTTTTGTGATGCAAAAGTTTGAAAGGTAACAGGGTTGTCTTTGATATTTTTTAGTGAGTACATATTGGAGCAAGCGGCTTTAACTTTAAAGATGTCAATTTGTATATTTTTGTTGAGATGAATCATGGAAGGAAACTTTGTGTTTTCTTAGGAATCAAATTGTTTGAAATTATTTTGTCAAATATGAACATTCAGTGATACAATGGTATGCGTCTTTTTATATATATTTGAGATTTGAATTTATTGATGATTGATTTCATGTTAATTAATATACACTTTGATTACAAATGACATATTTTAATATGCGAAGTGTAACAGATTGAGACTATTTACATATTATGCAAAAAAAAAAAAATGTTTTGTTCAATGTTTTGAAAGTTAATCAAGTTGAGCACCAAGCCTGGTACGATCATTTAAGATGTTCTAATTGATAATATATAGTAAAAAGGGGTGAGTTTTGCCAGTTTTATTTTCCAAGTTTAATCTGATTTCCTGTCTGATCCAAGCTTGTTGAATCATAGGATTACTATAACTTTCTTTTGAAACTTGATTTATATGATTGATTAGGTTTGTATATCTTTTTACTTTAATACTTCTTTTTATACTCCATTATTACTCCTGGGTGGGGATCCTGACCTCCCATAGTGGGCAGGGAGGTACATGCTGTGTCTTCTATCCCCCCATACCCGTTTTCCAATTGTTTCCTGTCATTGTCTTGGAATGAGATTACTTAGTTTTGTCCTGACCCTTGCGCCGGAGTTCCTTGGCTGGGAGGGAAACAGTCGAATGTCTAGTTAAAGTTTTGGGAGATGATATTTTTTTCCTTGTAAATCATCTCTCTGTTATGCATTGTTTTATGTTTAGTTTATTATATGATTGGTAAACATTTGAGTGTATTCCTCTTAGTTGGGACCTGTGCTTGTGTCTGGATGAGACTTTTAGGTGATCTCAAACTAAGTACTTTGATGGTGTGCTTTTGGAATCTACATCTGTTCCCTATTTCAACCAATTCCCCTTTGTCTTACCTTTTCTTTTGTGCTTTAATTGTAATTCTAGAACTTTTTACTACCCCATTTTCTTCCTTTTTACTGGCACTGATATGACCTTAATGTGTTGCAAGCGCCGTAAAACCCTTAAAAACAAAAACAAAAACAAAAACAAATCCATTATTACTTCATAGGAAAATTGTTGTGTGTGTGTGTCTGTGTGTGTATATGGGTTTTTATTTTTGTGTGTGGGTGGGTTGATTGGTGGTTGTGGATATCTATAATAATTATAGTCTATGTCTGAATTTTTTTGTATATATTTTTGCTGTCTATACATTCATATTGCTCGGTTTTGTATACTTTGTACATTGATGGGAAAAAATAAAGGAAGCAATTGTTGTGTGTCACATTATTATTTGCATTGCCAGGCATCTTCAGTGAAATTGTCTCATGTTTCTTTTTTGATAAAACTGCTATGTCTGGATGGAAGGGCTGATTAACTATTTCTTTCAACGAAAATGCTGGTATGTTTTGTAAGCCTTAGTACCAAGCAGCAATATATGACTCATTTGAAAGTTATTGATGTAACAAATACCAATAATGCAAAACCATGAATTGATTTTTAAAGATAAATTTTGTATGTCATGTATGTATGTATGTATTTATGATCATAACATGATCATGTAGAGATGAATGTATTGTGAACTGATTTAGCGATAAAAAGACAAAACAAAATAAGTAAATAATTTTAAAAAATAAAAAAAATGGGACATAGTGATGGCTTTACCCAGAAAAATAAACAGACCAAAGCTGCTCACTCAATGGTTGAAAATTTCCCATAGCTCAAATATCCAAAGCAATGTCTTAGAATTATTTAAGCAATGTTTCCCAAATAGTCATTTCGGAAAAAAAAAAAAATCAGGGACAATTGAAATAGCCTCTTGTAAGGTGCGAGCCAGTGCTGACAAATAGAGATAACATTTAGCTAATTTATATCTTAGTTTACCAAGTGCATTTGTCTTTTCTTCTCTTTCTATGTTTTTTTTTTAATTTGTAAGACAAGTAGTGTTGATTTCTCATGGCAGGCTCGAAATTCACCACTTCTATGTTTTTCTCTTTTTATATTATTTATTTATGGTACCATTTCATGGGTTGATTCCTGGCCCCCATAGTAGGCAGGAAGGCACTAACTTTGTCTTATATCCCCCTATATCTGTTATCCAAAATGCTTTCTGTCTTTGTTTTGGAATGAGATTACTTGGTTTTGTCCTGGCCATGGCCGGATACCCTGGATGAGAGGGAAACAGCCGAATGTATAGTTAGAGTGTTGGGAGATGGTATTTTTTGTCTTGTAAATCATCTCTGTTATGAACTGTATTATTTTTGTTTTACATATGATTTGTAAACATTTGAGTGTGTTCCTCTTATTAGAGATCTGTGCTTGTGTCAGGACGAGACATTTAGGTGATCTCAAACTAAATACACCGATAGTGTGCTCTTGGAAATGTGTTGCATGAGCCATACAACCCTTAAAAACAAAACAATCAATATGACACCGTTTCATTCAATTTGTATTCAATTTTTTATGCTGAAATAAAGAAAAAAAAAAAAAAAGAATTTTGGATTTAAATTTAAAATTGTATTTCAGGTTACATTAATAAATAAATCATTATGAATCGTGACCGGGATCATTCACCATGTTGTAAAGGACATTTTGTCATTGCAACCCTTGTGAGATATATTATGATTGAGATTGTGTTGTGATTGTGGAGTGGAATCAGTTTTTATGTTAAAACATGGTGATTCAGGGACCAAAGAGTATAATATATTGTTGTTAAATGAGTGGAACTCTTGTTTGATATGTGGTGAATGATTTTACTTTTAAAAAATTGTGACCTTCTTAATACACGCAAAATGGTTGGTGGAATTCCTCAAAGAATGGGGGGAGTGGTGGATCCTCTCTGGGTAGATGGAGTCTTCATTAGCTTCAATGATAAACTGCTTGGACATCGATCCAATTCTGATTGATTTCGAACCAGTCCCATTTATCTTGTGATTTTTTTTCTTTTCTTGATGGTTGGATTTAAATTCTCTGACAATTCTAGCATTATCCTTTTATCTCTCTTTCTCTATAAATTATAAATAAAAACGTTTGACGTTTATAGTGCCATTTGACCTGTTGTGTGTGTCGCATTTGCTAAACGCAAATCATTTGAAAGTATGATCATATTTTTATGTTTTAGTTGAACCTACTAGTAGTTGATAAATTGATCATACCCTCTCTTATTGTAACTATCGCTTTTTTAATAGCTCAAAATTGTTTTCTTATTCAGTGACCTCATGTTAAGCATTTATTTTACTTAAAGAATTAATGTGGTGGATTTGCTAGAGTTTAACCTGAATGAGTGAGAGAACATTGCTATTTTTGGAAGAGCGGATGTTGTGAGATTTGTTTCTTTCTTTTTTTTTTTACTTTTTCTTTTTTTTTTTGTTTGTTTGTGTGCACCGATTTGTGTCATTTTATAATGGAATAAAACTGAATTACAATTACATTTGTAGCTTCAGGATTGCTTGATTATATTCAACCAATTGTTCCTTGTTATTAAATTATGGCTGTTTGATTAAAATGGAAAGAGTTTAAGCGATGGAATCTACTATTACTATTATGGTTGTGAAATATCTGCTTCTTGGGTTAGCGTTCGAAATTGGTCCTTATATCTATTTTATACATGATGTGGCCTTGAATAATTTTTCTGGGATGATACCGAAACCACCATCTATTTCCTATTTGAACCAAGTCCCCTTTGTTTTACCTTTTCTTGGGTGATTACTTTAATTGTAAAACTAGAACTTTTTACTATCCCATTTTCTTCCTTTTTACTGGTGCTGATTGGACCTTAATGTGTTGCAAGCGCCGTAAAACCCTTAAAAACAAACTGAAACCAGTTGTTTTTTATTGGGCTATACTTGAGTTGAGATTGCACGAAGGTATACAGTCAGTGTAATCTTCTTTTTTTCAATTTTTTTTGTTTAATTTGTGGATTTAAAAAAAAATTATCACCCTTCATTCATATTATATTTAAACATGGAATGGAATGGCACTTATACTTGTAAGTACGTCTAGACTTCTGAGTGGGGTCCTTTGATCTCCCATAGGGTGGGGTTTCCGACCTCCCATAGTGGGCAGGGAGGTTCTTGCTGTGTCTTCTAACTCCCTGTATCTGTTTTCCAATTGCTTTCTGTCTTTTTCTTTGAATGAGATTACTGTGTTTTGTCCTGACCCGGGGTCCTTGGCTGGGAGGGAAACATTTGAAGATTGTTTCCCTTGTAAATCATCTCTCTGTTATGAACTGTTATTTTTTTTTTTTAATTTAAACATATGATTTGTTAGTGGGATCTTGTGCTGGTGTCTGGGTGAAACATTTAGGTAATCTTCTTCTTCTTCTTTCTTCTTCTTCCTTTGACTTTGATTGCCCACAATCAATTGGTTGATTATTATGGCAAATATGGAACTGCTTTCTAATCTCTCTGTATTCCTTGTTTATAATCGTTAGTCTAAAATCAATTTCCAGGGACATTCAGGGGTCGAATCTCAAACCATGCTTAGCAGGAGATCGCGTTGTGTCTTCTATCCCCTTATATCTGTTTTCCGATTTGCTTTCTGTCTTTGTCTTGGAATGGGATTACTTAGTTTGTCCCAGCCTTGGCTGGAGTCCTTGACTGGGAGTGGGAGGGAAACAGTCAAATGTATAGTTATAGTTTTAGGAGGTGATCTTTTATTAATTGTAAATCATCTCTCTGTTATGTAATGTTAGTTAAGTATTCTGTAAACATTTGAGTGAGTTCCTCTTCGTGAGATCCTGTGCTGGTGTCTAGATGAGACTTTTGGGTGATCTCAAACTAAATAAATTGATGGTATTCTCTTGGAATCTACAACTATTCCCTATTTGAACAATTCCCCTGTCTTACTTTTTCTTGGGTGTTTTTTCATTTTCTACTTTTTACTGGCTCTGAATGACCTAAATGTATCGCAAGCGCCGTAAAACTTTTTAAAACAAAGTAAAAGTCTAGACTTATCCCTATTGGCGAAGGTCTTGTGCCTTTGTCGGGGGGGGGGGGGGGGGGGGGAGAGAGGAGGCACTTTCTGTTTCTGTGTCTTCTATCCCCCTATATCTGTTTTCCAACATGCTTTCTGTCTTTGTCTTGGAATGAGATTGCTTGTTTTTGTCCTGGCCCTGGCCGGATACCCTAGCTGTGAGGGAAACAGTCAAATATTTGAGTTTTGGTAGATGAAATTTTTTCGTCTTGTAAATCCTCTCTCTGTTATGCACTGTATTATGTTTTGTTTACATATTGTATATAATTTGTAAACATTTGAGTGTATCCCTCTTAGTGGGGACCTGTGCTTGTGTCTGGATGAGACTTTTAGGTGATCTCAAACTAAGTACTTCGACAGTGTGCTCTTGGAATCTACAACTGTTCTCTATTTGAACCAATTCTTCTTTAGCTTACCCTTTCTTAGTGATTTAATTGTAATTCTAGAACTTTTTACTATCCCATTTTCTTCCTTTTTACTGGCGCTGATATGACTGCGATATATTGCAAGCGCCGTAAAACCCTTAAAAACAAAAACAAATAGGTGGGAGGGAAACAATCAAATGTATAGTTACAGTTTTTGGAGATTATTTTTTTCCCTTGTGAATCTAATCGTCTCTCTGTTTTTGTTATGTACTGTTACTTTTTAGGTACAATGATATGAAAACATTTGAGTGTTCTGTCAGGAGGTGACGTCATATAGCTTTAAAAAAAAAACAAAAAAAAAAACCCCCAACAAACAAACAAAAAAACCTCAAAGTATTGAGTTGAAATAACGTTCAATATGTGACGTCTGAGACCAAGCAGTTGGGTGTGTGGATTTGTAACAAAGTCTAGCGGTGTAATCGGTGTCATACTTGATGGGTGACATTGGTCGTAAACGTTTGGCTTCGGCGCCATGCTCTTGAGTGGGGCTCTTAAAATACATATTCACCTCTCTAATTCAGGTGTAGATGAGTACACCTTGGTATCTAACGACAGGCGATTACTGACATCACAAAGCCCTATTGTGCTGACACCCTTATGATAAGAGCTATCAATAACTACATAACTCCTCATCCACACCTGAGGTATAAGTGGACAGAGCCTCACCACATTAAAAAAAAAAAAAAGAAAAAGAAACAAAATTAAACGAAACAAAAAAAAATTACCCCCCCCTCCCCCCCCCCCCCCCCCCAAAAAAAAAGAAGAAACAACAAACTAACAAACAAAACAAAAAATAGAAAACAGCAATAGCCAATCATTGTCAACCATCCGGTTCACGCATTAATCAATATACTTCTTACAGTATTTCATTTGTTGCTTTATGTGAGGCAGGATTTCTGAGTCATAGTACCTACAGAATGTGACTTGAACCAGAATGGCTTGCATGGATGAAGCTTTGCCTTTCAATCTTTGTTGCGTCCATGGTCTTTAAAGGTCGGGGGAAACTAAACCTTTGTAATAAAAAAAAAAAACAACAAAACTAGTACTAGTTGTGGTATCGGTAGTAGTAGTAGTAGTAGTAGTAGTAGTAGTAGTAGTAGTAGTAGTAGTAGTAGTAGTAGTAGTTAGTATGAGTAGTAGTAGAAGTGGTAGGAGTAGTAGTAGTAGGGGTAGTGTTCGGATATGTGGCCTTCGGATCATAAGGTCCAGTGTTGAGTCCCGCTCTGTGCTGGGCATACTTGCGTCATTGTGTAAGGCTCTTTCTTCATATTCTCTCACCGTATTCAGGTGTTAAATGAGCATCTGGCTATTAACAGTGTTGTCTCTGTCCGACACAAAATGTAATATCGCCTAACAATCAGTGTCTCGCCCTACATGTGATGTGTTGCTGTTGTCTAGAGACCCATTGTAAAGCGCTTTGAGCATGACCAGTGGATATTGTACTATACAAATGCTCAAGGTTTGAATGCTTGTTATGGTGTAGTAGAGGAGTAGGATTAGTAGTAGTAGTTGTAGTAGTAGTAGTAGTAGTAGTAGTAGTAGTAGTAGTATTAGTAGTAGTAGTAGTAGTCGTAGTAGTAGTAGTAGTTGTAGTAGTAGTAGTAGTAGTAGTAGTAGTAGTAGTAGTAGTAGTAGTAGTAGTAGTAGAATTAGTAGTAGTAGTATTAGTAGTAGTAGTAGTCGTAGTAGTAGTAGTTGTAGTAGTAGTAGCAGCAGTAGAGTGAGTAATGTATTTGTAGTAGTGGAAGTAGTAGCACTGGTGGTGGTGGTGATGGAGCACTGCGTTTTATTTATGAAGATGACAAAAAATCCTACGACCAATTACTTTCAAAGGCCAAAGTCCCCTCCCTACAAATAAGACGAATGAGAACAATTGCTTTGGAAACGTTAAAAATTTTATACAAAATTGCTCCTCCTTGTCTATCTGATATGGTCATTTTGAAAACTAACAGATACAATTTTAGATATTCAAACCTCCTTCATATTCCTAGGGTCAGAACAACGTCTTATGGCAAAAGATCTTTCAGATATTCTGCTGCTGTGCTTTGGAATGAACTTCCCGAGCACATCAGGAAAATCTCAAATTTTAATGTTTTCAAAAATCATATCCTCTCATGGAATGGCCAGCCATGCAAATGTAATATTTGTAATTAATCTAAGCGTACATATATGTGTATGTAATTATAAATGGTGTCCTTAGAGTGCAATCAAAAGTAAGGTTGCTTTTTTTCTTCTGAATCCTGTTATACGGCAGTGGTTTGATAGGTAGGTTCGATAGAATTGGCGGAAAGTAATTTGTGATAGAATACTGGTCTATCCAAATTGTAGAAAGAGATTGTTTGAGTCCATTGAACTTTTTTCCCTCTCCTATGCCTTTATATCTGGAATCCCGAAGATGAAGGTATTCGCCTTTTTTGAGTTCTAGCGGGCCAAAACGTTTTTAATGTAGAGAAGTTACAGAGGGCAATATCTCTTCTCTATGGGTTGAGTATTTTCTGCATCGCGGCAGTATATGCTCTTCATTTCAATAGGTACAATGTAAATTTATTCTTCGACAATTTACATGAGGTTGTGGAGAGGCAGAATTTCACTCTTGAACCTGACCGCCTTTGGAATCTTGATGAAACAGGGGTAAAAACTGTGACGACAACACCAAAGATTCTTGCGGAGAGGGGTGTCAAACAAGTTGGCCTTCTCACAACGGCTGAAAGAGGCACGCTGGTAACAATGTGTGCATGCACAAATGCTGTCGGAACAGCCCTTCCACCGGCCTTCATATTTCCTCGTGTAAAGACTCTTTTAAATTCGACATTGATATTGACAGATATTCTTTTTATTGATAAACTTTGTTTCTAAACCGAAAAAATGTACCTTTTTAAAACCAAGTTATTTCATGTTTGAAAAGTTCAGTATGTTATGTTTTTTTTTATAAGTTCTACAATATAATTCTTTAATTGATCTAGAAGAAATGCCTTTTTTGTAATTTTCTAAGCAGTGGCCCATCGGTCCCTGGGGTGTGGTCCATTGGTCCCCTAGTTGTGTACATTTTCGTGACCATATGTTGTTCGGCGCTCCATAGTCTCCGTGTAGCGTTTGTTTTTTTTTTTTTTGTTGTTATTGCAAGAAGGTTATTATTGTAATTAATTTTTTATTGGTTATAATTCCATTCTCTTATATGTACTTAAAATACAGCAAGACAAAACCATTGTTCAAATTCAAATATTCATGTTTAATGGACATTGCACGCTCAGTAGAAATATCATGATTAATCATCAATACAACTGAATTAAATTCGGGAAATAAGTTATTAATGATATATTTACACACCGACTGTAATAATATAAGAAGATGACATTATGCACATGGTATTAGGATAATTTATAATAATAATACGTAATAATAAAACATAATGATCAAAGGAATAAAATCATAATAAAGTTGCCGAACATTGCATGATAATATGGATCATTGATTTAAAAAAAAAAATTATTATAAAGGTTATGTTTTGTTTATGTTATGACTATTATATCACGTGAACTGAAGTTAGAGCATCATTATCAAACGCAAGCATCAAAATAATGTTTGGGTGGATGGAAATATAAGGTCAATCCGGGGTTGGAAAGAAATTAAATAAGAATTGAATGACACGTATCAGCAGAAATGTTTTTTGATTGGTACTACAATATTTTCAGTTTCTGGAGTCAAAATTTTTAATAGAATTTTTATTTGATTCCTCTAAATTTAAGAGTATGTGACGCTTTGCATCCTAAAATTATGATAACCATCCTGGTCTTCCATGCTTTCGTCAAAAACGTCCAGTCCAAGGGATACGTCGTGGTTATCATATTTGAGAGCGCAGCATGCATACATTAGTCCGTCGCATTCGGCCTCCCAATCCCATCCAAGAGATGAACTTGAGCAAACCTGAGCGAGAAAGAGGAAATGTTATTTATTATACATTCCGTTATACAGATTTGGTTTGTTAGATTTCGTTCCGCTAGAAGGAGGATGGATTATGGATCTTAAGTAAATCAATACGTTCAGGAGTATGGGAAATGTTGAAATTGTCAACGGGTTACTGTCCCATCAATGAGAAGATTGCATTACAAATTACACTGAGCATTGAAACTGTAAGGTTATTAAAAATGAACGATATCACTAGTTTTCTGCCTCAATATTGAAAAAAAAAATCAAAACAAAACAAACAAAAAAAAGACAACAAAAACAACAAAGAACTATGACAGACACAGAAACTAAACAAAACAGTAAAAAAAAAAATGTAACAAACACCCCCCCCCCCCCCCCGAAAAATAAATCAGAAGACATATAGAAATTTTTGGCCAGAAAACTCGTCCCTCAAATATAGATCGATTGAAAATTAAAATAACCGACTTTTGAAGGACATGCTTTCTGGCCAAATTTTCTTATCGTTTAAAATTAAAATCAGAGTACGTTGTATTTTATCAACGAAACTGTCTGATGTGGCATCATTAGAATAATGAACGAATTCAGTGTGTTAATCATT
Organism: Berghia stephanieae; assembly: GCF_034508935.2. Lineage (NCBI taxonomy): Eukaryota > Metazoa > Mollusca > Gastropoda > Nudibranchia > Aeolidiidae > Berghia > Berghia stephanieae. Next base: position 110,366,130 of record NC_088360.1, read on the forward strand.
GCACGACACCCTTTGGCATTGTCAGAGACATGTTTGTGACGAAAAAAAACAACAAAAAACTACCCATAAATTAAAAAAAAAAACAAAAAAAAAAAAACAAACAAAAAAACAAACAAACATCAACAAGCCCGACAAAAAAACAAAACAAATAAATAAACTCTCCAAAACAGACAACAACAAAACCAAACCCAAGACCCCCCCCCCCTTAAAAAAAAAACAACATAAAACTACCCCCCCCCCCCCACCCAAAAAAAAAAAAAAAAACAAAAACAAAAAACGATTACAAATCTTCATGAAATTCAGTCAACACACACACACACACACACACACACACACAAACACGCTCTCTCTCCGCCTCTCTTCGTGAGTTCATGTATGTATATCGTGGAAAGATCCTGAATAATAACAAGATAATGTAATCAAATGAAGTGCCACTGGTCAATTTCGTATTAATAAGTGCTATTATTTTCTTTCTTTTTTTTTTTCGAGTGAAGATTAATTCAAATATGGTTGCCTCTTTTAATCGTGTAATGGCGATAATGCATTTCTTTAAAATGAAAAAGGAAGAGAAGAAAATGGAAATAAAAACAAAAACAAACAAGTGACAGAGGAGGAAGAAAAATGGGAAGAATAAGAGGAGGAGGTGGTGGGGATGCTGAAAATGAGGAAGGAGTAGTAGTAGTAGTAGTAGTAGTAGTAGTAGTAGTAGTAGTAGTAGTAGTAGTAGTAGTAGTACTAGTAGCAGTAGTAGTAGTAGTAGTAGTAGTAGTAGTAGTAGTAGTAGTAGTAGTAGTAGTAGTAGTAGTAGCAGTAGTAGTAGTAGTGGTAGGGTTAAAGAGGAGGAGAAACAGGGATGAATAGAAATATAAGAAAAAAAAGAAATGATGGAGGAAGATGAGGGAAGGAAAGGAGGAGGGGGAGAAGGAGAAGGAGTCATAAAAAGAACAAGGTGGTGATTATGATGGCCATAATGATGAAGAAGAAAGAGAGAGAGAACGACGAAGACAAAGTTCAACAACATCAAACGAAAAAAACAAAACAACAACAAAACAGCATCAACAACAAAAGGAAGGCACCACCAACAGCAGAAACAGCAGCAGCAGAAACAACAGCAGCAGTAACAACAACAACACATTTACTTACAGCGACTCCACGTCCGGAGAGATCACCAAGATCTTCAAATCCGTCCAATGAATCGATGTAGATAGTCTGCAGGTTGAAGTTGATCTGGATATCTTCCTTCAAGATACCGGCACTGTTGTCAGAACCGAATCCACCCATCATCCCCATGCCCATACCCATACCCATACCCATACCCATGTGATTGAACCCAAGGCCCATTGGTTGGTTGTTTTGACTGAAAGAAAGCAAAATTAGTGATCATTGCCGAGTGATTGTGGGCCCATTACTTTTATGCATGTCACGTGATAGGGGTTGTGGTCAGCATGAATGGGCAGTAATAATAATAATAATAATAATAATAATAATAATAATAATAATAATAATAATAATGATGATGATGATGATGATAATGATAATAATAATAATAATAATAATAATAATAATAAAATAATAATAAATAATAATAATAATAATAATAATAATAATAATAATAATAATAATAATAATAATAATAATAATAAATATAGCATTTAAATAGCGCAATATCCACAATGGGTCCCTAGCCCTAGTTTTATTTACTTAATGTGTCGGAAGGTGAACATTTAGGATTTGCATTAAATTTTTTTTTTCATTTTCTGAAAGTAAATTTGAAGTAGATTTGAAATAAATCAGATGGTTTTACACGAAGTTATGGTCAGATGTATGGGAACGGTATCTAGCAGCTTTTTCTCAAATTTCATTCTTTTTCAATTTGACTAGCTGTAAAAAATATTTAGAAGTGAAATTAAGCTTCCCGAAGATGTACAAAAAGGGTTGATTTAATCATTTATGACAAGATCTCATTTTTGATAAAAATGACCTTCTAACTAAACTTGGCAATATCTCAGTTCAAACCTTTTCACCATCCTACTGATTATGTCATTCACTGTAAGTTAACTGTAACAAATCCCAGGAATGACCGGGAGTGAATATCCTCTGCATTTCAGGCGCTTTCTTTTACATTTTGTGTCTTGAGTGAGAAATATTCAAATCAAATATCCAATCTGAACTTACGGAGGTGCGTGAATGCCTCCCATGGTGAATTTAGAGCATCCATCCTCGATCCTAGCCATCTTAGTGAACACAATTGTGCCTGTTCCTTGGGCAGAGGACAACAACTGGATCGTTGCCTTCAATGGCGATCGTTGTCTCGGTTGTTGGAATCCGAAACTCTAAAAGAGAAAATAATCATAAATATTGTCAATAGACACATGATTAGTAGATTACAGTTTGTAAATGGTGCCAAAGTAAAGCAAAGAAGGATGACTGCAACCCAATGCAACATTTCCATGTTTCCATTTGTGAACATTATAGTATTAAGCATTTCACTGCCATTCATGTAACTCCAGCGATTTTTTTAAAATGAAAAATTATTTGAAAAGGCTATGTGGTCTGTGGTATTACACTTGCTTTCTGATCTGAAGGTCCTGAGTTCGAGTCCCGCTCTGAGCGCGCTCACCGTACTCAGGTGTGAAATGATTACCTGACCGTTAGCAGCGTTGTCCATGTCGGAAACAATTTGTAATATCGTCATACACGAGTTATGTCTCGTTAAGTGTTGCTGTTGGCTTGTAAAGCGCATTGAGCACGATTAGTGGGTATTGCTATATATAAATGCTCTAGTTTTAAAAATATATATTTTAATAATTAATTGACAGATATGTTTATGATTAATTTTTTCGCAAACTTTTATAGCTAAATCCCAGCCAAAACACAGAGTTCTAAAAGGTCAAAAGTTAAGGAACTGGATTAGACCATACTTACGTAAGGATCCATGCTTTGCATGGAGCCGAAACCTTCATCACTGTAGCCGATGGTGACTGCAATGGCGTCAGTGAGGAATCCTCGAGAGTTGGTGTTATTGTTCAAGCAAGTGAGACGGAGTGATTCTGATAATGAGATGAAGAAATGAGGACGAAAATTATGGTGGCATGATGATACTCAGCCTCTAGATGCTGTGAACTGTAAAAAGCAATGAACGAAAATGAATATAATATCTGTTAACTTCCCTATTCTCCACAAGAAGATATTGGGAATAAGTCAAATAAGTAAAGTCTTTTTATTTAGACACTTACCTCCAAAACCGTCATCGCCAGAATCCCCTCCAAATCCATCGAAAAGGCCTGCCCCGACCATGGGATACCCTCCTCCTCCCATTCCCCCCATGAATCCCATGCCTCCAAAGCCGGGCATCCCCATTGGCATACCCATCATGTATTGCGCATGCGCGCTCCCAAACAACAGGCCGACGAGGGCGAGGAGCAGCTCGACATTGCTTGAAGGTGTCATTCTGCTTCCTTAAGTCTAGGTAGAGGAAATTAATAAAAACAACAAACAAGTAATAAAATATAAATTACTTGACCACATAGATATGTGAGTATTATGTTTACCGCCCTGTCACCACAAGAAAAAAACCCATCGTAACAATGAAATAAAACAATCATATTATGGAACAAGCCTCAAACCTCCCTCCACATTACATTCCTAAAATCTATAATTTCCACATACATAACTAGGTGGGTTGATCAAATACAAATTGACTTGATTATGAAGGAAATGTTCCAAATCTGATGAAACGTTTCACACTTTTAATTTTTCTAAATGTTTCCCAATTAAAGTGGTATCTATACCTCTCCCATCTCTCATTGACATTGAAAAGTCTTTCAAAGTTCTTCTTTCAAAGCTTTGTAAAGCGCGTTTAATGGATATATAAAAAGCTCAATAAAAAACAATTATAGTGTTATGGATTTGGCTTTAAACCAGATTTCTAAAGCTCCTATAACGTCAATTTCATATTCAAAACCCTTTCTTTTGTTCTTTGGAAGATAGTGAAACATAATGATGCCTTCCATGTTCCAAACAATGGTGAGCGGATCAGGTTTGTATTTTACGCGTTCTCTATTGCTTTGAGTGATATTTCATCTCTGGATCATATCATTGACAGTATATTGACAGATCCAGATTTCATCTTTTGTCAGCAATCTGTAAACATATTATTCACAAACGCCAGGAGAATTTCACAACAGCGTTTTCTTTCCTTTTTCACTTGCTATAGTCTCCTCTTGACAAAGCTGAATCTTTGGTTTGTGTGCTTTGGTACGCAGTCACGTAAAAAGTACATCAAAAATTTCCAAATTTTTAAATGTATCCTTATGAGAAAGTGATAATGTTTTCCCTAACGTTCTTGTGAATCGAACAAATCTTACATATAGTCAGGGCAATCGATATTTGATCAACCCTCTTCATATACTATTATAGGCAAACCAATAAAAAATGAGCTTAAATGCATTAAATTGTTTTGATTGATAAGGGGAAGGAGATGTGATCTGATCCCGAAATGTTCTCTAAAGTTTATTTTCTATCTAACCGGAAATTTTATTTTTCATTTCTCACTTTGTATATTTTTGCAATTATAATCATCTATAAAGACTTATTTTATGAATTTGAAGATTGAGTTTTTTCTTGTTTTATGGTGTCGCGTATTATACTTTTTAGACGTTTTTGAAATGACACACCACAATTCAGATAACGATCGTCAAAACAAAATTGGTCGAGCTTTAACATTGTTGTAACCGACAACATTTTGCGTTGGTTTGGATTACAACAATCTGCTAATAACAATTTGGGTTATCAGACCTGTAAATAAGCCCATGTCTTCGATGGTATTTTAAAAAAAAATGAGTATCAAAGATACGAATAACGTTCATTAAAATTCGATTTGTCTTTTAAATGAGTATGTATACCGTAGGTCAAAACTGTATATATGCAAGCCAACTTTCTGGGTTTTTTTTAGGATTTCTAGAAAAAAAAACCCTTAGCGATGACATATTCAAATGTTTCTTCCTTTAAGATAGGATGATCTTATAATATAGCCCATTGATTGCTTTTTGATCTCAAGCTATAAAAAAAATTCACAAGCTGGTTTAAATATTAGTCGCAAATCACAAGGTTCAAATTATCAAAACGCTATATACATACCCCACACTGAGTAAGTCCATTCTTTTTACCACATCATACTAAAATATGTTACCAAATTACTTAATGAAAAAGAATGCATAGCACATACAGTGTCGGAGTAACACTTAATATGATTACTGTAAATAGATATTTACTTTGTTTGTTCACTGAATGACACAAGTCCACAGGATCGAAATATCATCAATGAGTAGGATTAATTCAACTAGGAACCACTTCGTTAAAACAGAAAATACCTGCACTAAATATCAATGTATTCTGTTAAATATATCATATTGATACTTCAATAGATTCGCTTGGTATAGAATGTGTTAATTTGCTGCTGCTTCTACCCTGTTGTAAAACTTTAATTAATTTTGATTTCAAAGTAACATAGCGGATCGGACAATCTCTTACCTTAGGCCTAAATGGTGAGCGGCTGGATATGCAAAAAGCCTATGAAGAGTCTGGCTTTTATACCTGCCATCTGTGGTTGATTGGTATTGGTTATTGAATCTGAGGTCAGATGTCGTGATAAGAGGTCAAAGGTGACGGAATTATTTTATCTTGTTGTTAGTTCAAAAATCAATATTAGTTATAAGTCTAACTGTCCAAAAATGCAGGAACATGTTGGTGGGATAGGATGTCCACTCAATCATAAGGAGACGGAAGGTGTGGACATTTGTTGACCACTCGAAAAAAAGATAAGATTGCCTCGGGCGAAAAACGTGCGGTTGAGACATGGGTGAAGATTGAATTCGTGTTTTTGATTGCGGTGATTTGGAAATAAAATTAGAAAATCGGTGACTGTAAGGACGTTCCTACAAACAGTTTTGATACCTGTGTATTTGCGTAATGCCCACCATTTCAGTCATAGGGATATGAGTACTAAATATAGAGTTCTAATTAATTTCTTTTGAGTAGTTTATTATCACGCAGATCTAGGATGAATGTTCTCTGGCCGATCATACAAGATTAATTTGTTTATTTCGTCCCATTTTGCCCATAAAAGTTTGAAATGTGACTCACAACCTCAAAACAGTACTACCTCGGGTTGATGTCGATGCTGAAAATTTGAACCGTAATGAAAAAAATATACAGGACATGAATTACATTTACATGTTTTAATGAATGTGATAGGTAAAAGGTCTTCAGAAATAAAAACTTAATTCTCACATTCCTCGTCACTTTTCCATTAAAATTCACTTATTGTTATTTGGTTCAATCCAACCTAATACCGTTTTGAGAAAATAGGTTTAAAATTTCTTGGGTGAAAATACCCCCCCCCCCCCCCAAAAAAAAAAATAACAAAACAAACTAGAGTTTTTATATCGCGCAATATCCACTAAATGTGCTCTAAGCGCTTTACAAATGGTCCCTGGCCAACAGCAACACGTAACAATTAGAACGAGACATAGCGCCTGTTAGGCGATATTAAAACTTTTTCCGACCGAGACAACGCTGTTGACGGCCAGGTATTCATTTTACACATGTGTACAGTGAGATAATGTGAGTAAAGAGTCTTTTACAAGGACTCAACTATGCGCCGACCGAGGCTCGAACCCAGGACCTTCCGATCCGAAAGCGGGTGTCATACAACAAGACCACATAGCCATAAAGTGATTATCTCGGAATGTTCTTGTTTATCTGACGTCATAGAGAAAATATGACATCATTACACTAGTACAGTAGTAACACACTAAACGCTAATCACAATGGGGAGATATCGTCATTCTTGATCTTAATTAAATAAGCAGATCTTTCGGATGGCAATAAAGATATTTTTTTCGTGTGATAAAGAAACTTCTATCGACAGGAGCCAATACTGC
>NC_088360.1:110375573-110395573 GCF_034508935.2 Berghia stephanieae
CGAAAAATACTATCATACTCCTTTGATATATTTCCACCTCAATGTATCAAACTCACATCGACCATGTACATTATTGGAACAAGTACACATGGGTGAAAAGCAGTACGATGTGAAAAAAATGTAGATAATGCCGAACATCCAGTCAATGATAAATTGTAATGTTAATGAAATCTGTGGGATAAGTGATTCTTACATTAATTGAAGATTGTGCTATATGAGCGAAAGATGACCACATGCTTTGTTTATGATCTCAGCTGCTCACTCGTCCACATTATCTGTAAAGTTGAAAAATGAAAATGCAATTTAAAAAAAAATTCATGGTTGATGAAATAATAGTGATGTCTAAATATTGGATTCTTGAATTCTTGAGTTTGGAAATCCTAAGAGTTACAACCCGCGGTGCAATATTGGGAGCGCTGCATTGTAGAAGAGTTAGGAAATTCAAACTTTAGAGTTCAATAATCCTTTTAATACACCTACCTCTACAATAACATTACTCATGTTATTTTTTATCAAGTGGTTTTGTCTGTTCAATTGTTTCCTGCGTTTTGGCAGAAATAGATTGACAATTTGACGTGAACTAAGACACGTTTTCAGTATGATCAATGTATCGTTGCGCATCAAAATCCTTAAAAAAAAAAAGTAAAACTGGATGCGTCCGGGAATGAATATTTCTGGAGCGCCTAGGTTTTTTCTTTGACGACAAGGGTGCCTCATTTATAGCTATAACGATTTAGCAAAGTTATTGATGTTTTCCCATAATTAAATTGGAATGAAATAGAATTTTTAAAATGTAATATCGCCTAACAGGCTTGTCTCCAGAATAATTCTCAATACAAAGACAACTCACTCACAAGTGATCTCAATGGCGGGGGGGGGGGGGGGGGGGGGGGGGGGGCGGGGAGGAGGGGGAGAAAAATAGTCATTGAGAGCCATAAGCAGAAAAAAATCCGGCTTTTGCTCCATGGACCACACCTCGATAAATGTTGTTAGATATCGTAAAGATAAGCTGGTCTACTTCGCAAAGTGCTTTCCGCCAGTCTTTGGGCCGGTTTCGGTCCTAAGCTGTGTCAAGGTCTTTTCTTACGACCTTTCTATCTACTTAGCGATGATAAGGTAGACTATTTTTTTCTAGTTGAAATTACTTTGTGATAAAAAGATGGGTAACAACTGTTTCTTATTTATCTAACATTGCAGAAAGTGAGACAATATGGCTCTTAAGGACTTTAGTTTTAGAAATTATTTGTTGATTATTTTATCACTCAACTCAGGTAATATCATGTCTTAGGGCAGTATTCAGATATACAAAATGTGTATCAATAAAATATCATTTCAAAATCAATACGAGAATAACAAACACTGAGACTAGTTATTTTCACAAAACCAAACTCATGATTATTGGAATTTGGTTTCAAGTTTCGCCGGGAGTTTTGTATTAAAGTAGTGACAAAATGGCTGCATACCTCCACAAACACACTTGTGTAAATTTTTTTGCCCAGGTAGTTGATGATTTAAAGTGTTTCGGTAAGCGATACGCCCCTGTTGTCGTATTTCAGGTTACAGCATGAATAGAAAGGCTCCAGGCAGGTTGGTTTCCAGTCCCAGTCATAGTCCACATTGGAGCACACCTAGGCGTTTTGGAGGAGAGAATATATTACGAAAAATAATTTGATTTTGAATAATGGATCTTTGCTGTCAAGCGCTATTATGAAAAAAAGGATGGTGGTTACAAACTAAGTCTATTTTCCAAAGCATGGTTAAATTTGGATCGACAATAGTCTTTTCCGAAAAAAAAAGAAATATTGAAATGGTCAAGGAGTTAGCCACTGTGAGCGCAGAAAAGCCTTTACGGCCCAAAGAGTAAATTCAGAATGGCGATGGCAGGACCTCTTATCGGCCAATATCCCAAATTCATTTATTTGAATGTCATGAGGAAAAATTACCAAGATCTCCACAAGGTGTCATTCCGATCTCAGCTAAACTTATTATTGTATAGATAGTGTGCGCTTGGCTAAGAAGCTCACAACATTGCCATCCGGAAGTATAACCATGTGTAACCTTGAACGTTTATAGTCTGGTCAATACAGTTTAGAGGGAATTACTCATAAACGCGGATGGGGAAAAAAAAAAAAAAAAACAATAACAAAGAGTCGAGTGACGTCAACTTCATTCTATTTATATTCTCATCATGATTTCCTTTTTATTTTTTATCTTCATACAAGGTATTAATTTAAATTTGTAATAACACGCCATATGAACTGGAATTGTTAACACAGTTTCCAGCACAAACAAAAACAACATAATATTCTTTCACAGTTCGGCTAAAATAGGTAGCATGTGTGCAATTTCAATAATATCAATGTGCACTCTCGATCTAAACAATTACTCTGTCCATTTCGTCGTCATTATACTTGGATGGCAGGGAGCGGGATGGGAACGTTTCAATGTTACACTGGTTTATATGTAACTTGACCAATCGTCTAAAAACGATATTATGATGTCGAGCGAGGTGAGGCATAAAGGGGAAAATTAAGTCTTAAGCTTAACTTATACATTTTGAGTTAAAGTAAGTCCCACCATAAGAGAGAGAGAGAGAGAGAGAGAGAGAGAGAGAGAGAGAGAAAGAGAGAGAGAGGGAGGGAGATAGAGAGAGGAGAGGGAGAAGGGAGAGAGTGAGGGAGAGAAAGAGAGAGAGAGAGAAAGAGAGAGAAAGAGAAAGAGAGAAAGAGAGAGAGAAAGAGAGAGAGAGGAGAGGGAGAGAAGGAGAGAGTGAGGGAGAGAAAGAGAGAGAGAAAGAGAAAGAGAGAGAAAGAGAAAGAGAGAGAAAGAGAGAGAGAGTGAGAGAGAGAGAGAGGGAGAGAGGGAGGTACAGGGAGAGAGAGAGAGAGAGAGAGAGAGAGGGGGGAGAAAAAAGAGAGAAAGAGAGAGTTGGATAATAATATAATATATATATATATATATATAAGAGAGAGAGAGAGAGAGGAGAGAGAGAGAGAGAGAGAGAGAGAGAGAGAGAGAGAGAGAAAGAGAGAGAGAGATGGTTTTGTTTCTTACAATTAAAAATGATTTAAATAAAAACTAAGATTTCCAAATTTTGATCATTTTGTTTTTAAAAACTCATTGACAACTACTAACTTCATTCCAGCATAATTTATGTTGACGCAGCGTTGTCTAATAACTCATTGACAACTACCAACTTCCCGGCACACTTTATATTGAAAAATTTTTAACCAGTAGAAATAATCATGTCAAGCCCTATAAAACGTTCAGGAGAATAGATAAATCTAGATTTACCAAGACACCCCGTCCAGCCAACTGTTTGAGGTCAGTGAATCCAACATCTTCAATCACAGCTGAGGTCAAGGCTCCTGGGGTTACGTTGATTTCGGCAACAACACCTTCACCTTCTCTAGAATCTGATAGAATGACAAAAGGGAATCACGATTGAACACGCAGACACAGTTGTTGCGTTTATTTCATCCAATGCGACGCAAATTTTATCTGAGAGCGAGAGAAAGAAAGAAAGAGAGAGAGAGAGAGAGAGAGAGAGAGAGAGAGAGAGAGAGAGAGAGAGAGAGAGAGAGAGAGAGAGAGAGAGAGTTGGCTTCAATATTGCCATAATTGAGTTCAAATGCCAAATGACATAGCGTCATCCTATCTGTCAGGGCTTCTTGAATTCTATACATCTGCTAGACCACTTCGACCCCAAAATGATCGACTAATTTATGTTTTTACATGGTAAACTATCTTGAGCTGAAAACCCTTTGTCTGGGCCCCAAAATTTTGGAACAATTTAGATAAAGAAATCAAGGACGCCCCGAGTTCAGTAATTGTTTTGGAAATTTTTGGAGGACGAGAGACGCATGCGCACAACCAACATGACGTTCTCTCCTAATAACTTTTCCGCCGGTGACGTCACAGACTATGGGTGACGTCCAATCAAGGGACGCGACTCTTCCGCTAATCTCATTTCCTATTTATTGCTATGTCTATGTAGCGCCTTAGAGTACAATGTGTTATGTGCGCTGTATAAATTAATTATTACATTACTTAAAAAATATGATGTATACATTCGATGACTCACCGCCAAACATTGATCCGTGATGGTGTCCCATACCAAATCCCATTCCGTATCCCATCATTCCCATGTCAAGGCCGTATCCCATCATGCCATAGCCCCCAAGGCCATATCCACCCATGCCATGATGCTTGTCGTCCTTAAGCTGGCTGCAATATTATAAAGATTAAACACCATGATCAGCATACACTGAAAAACAATTAGCAACTTTTCATTTGCATCGACATCAGTCAGATGGCGAGATGCGTCAGACTTGACCTAAAATATGAACAACACATGCTGAACATTTTAAGTTTTCAAATTTACGAGCATATATTTACAGATCTTATAACCGAAAGCAATTTTAAAAAAAAGAGATTTTATGTAGAGCAATATCCACCAAACGTGCTCAAAGCGCTTTACAAGGGGTCCCTGGTCAACAACAACATTTAACCTTTGGGACGGGAAATGACACAGTTACATTTTTTTATTCGGACAGAGACAACGCTATTAACGGCCAGGTACTCATTTTACACCTGAGTACGGTGAGAGAATGTGAGTAAAGAGCCTTCTCCAATGACTCAACTATGCGCCGAGCGAGGCTCGAACCCAAGACCTTCCGATCTAAAAGCGAGTGTCATACCACTAGACCACATAGCCGCAGAAAGCAATTAATTATGGGTATTTTGTGTTGCTTTGAAAGTATTTCCATTACAACAATGGATCGTAGCAATCTGGGTTATCATAGACACGAACGTTTTGCCACGATAAAGACTGCAATATAATGATGAATTATTAAACAGGAAATTCGGACAGATCAAACTTCTACGCCTTTGTTTGGTCAATTCAGCTATACATCAATTGCTAAACTGATGGCGTCTCTGGGAATTTAGATCTTGTCTTTAAAAAAAGAAGATGCAAACAGACAAACGGCTTTAAATGTTTAAACCTTTTAAAAAAGTTCTCAAAGAACGCATCGGGGTCAACTATAACATCTGACTTCACATTGTCTCATAAATCCAATACATAATACGAGCTGAATTAGGCCTTTGGTGCTCTGTCACAGTGATAAAAAAACTGATATGCAATACCTAGTAAGCTATAGAGTGCAGGATATCAATTATAAAATAAACTTAAATTAGTCATCGAATTCAAATTTAATGTGATCTAATTCCTTATCAACATAGTTTATAAAAACGTTGACGTTTCTCACGGTTCTTGAACAGGCGTGGAGAAACTATCAAATATCTACGATTCTGAAAATTAAAGAGTGGGCGCGTATTGAGGTCGAACACCGGTCTTTGAAGATTTTGAAGACTCCAACTTATTTTTCCTTTTAATTATATCATTAATCTGTAGATCATAATATTTGAAAGTGGGATCAAATGGCACACCAACCGCCTTCTCTGAAAACACTTCAATCAAGAATTAAAGATATTTTTAGGATTATAGTCTTCAATATGTAAAATATGACATTTGGAAATATTAAAATTTAGCTTCCAATCCCTTGACAAATCAAATAAAGACAGAAGATAGTCCTGCAATGTATAACTGTTATTCGCAGTGTTTTAAATCTTTGTGTCCTCTGTAAATAATTTTCACGTAGATAACACGTAGATCAGGGTGGTCATTGGCAAAGATTATAAACAGAAGAGGTCCCAAAACACTACCCTGGGGAATCCCGCTGGTAACGTTACCAAATTCCGAAAACCCACCTCCTACCATTTGGGTACGATTACTTAATAACAATTTTATCCAATTCAACATGCAGCCACTTATTCCATTCGACTTCAGTTTTTTAAAACAGCCTTAAATGTGGTACAGAATCAAACGCCTTCCCAAAGTCTAAATATATAATATCGATATTCTCTTTTTTCATCTATCATAGTGGTAAATTTTCCATCACTTCAATAAGTAGTGTAACACAGGAACGATTATACCTAAAACCATGCTAGCAGGGGCTGAACAAATTGTTGCTTCCAAAATAATTCAAGATGCAATCTCTTATGAATGATTCCATTAATTTGCACGTAATGCACGTTAGAAATCACCTAAGTCCGATTTTAAGAGATGAGTTTTAGAAGTCTGTTTCTCATTATGGCATAACAAAAATGCTTGATATCTATATATTTTGTTATTTGTTCTATTTTGCTGGTAAGATAAGATAAACAGCGGTTTGCCCCTTTTACTTTACCCCACATTTATTTAAACAAAACAAAAATTTAAAAAAGAAAAAAAGAAAAAAGAAAAACAGATACCCACTTCAAGGCATTTTATTCAATCTCATTAGATAGGTACCACGGCTTTTTTAAACCGTAGATTTTCTAAGAGAGATAAGCCATCCATATCTATATATTGACATTTTACGTTTATGGGTTACATCCCTTGGTTGTTTCATCAATTTTATTTAAATGGAACACGAGAATAGACTGCCGTTGAGAATTACAATCTCTTCGTTAAAATAATTGATTGTGGTTATATTATGCCTTACCATTTCTCAAAAGGTCAAAGACTCTTTATAAAATTATATAGGTAATTTTTCTTGTTTCTTATGCAACTGCAAATATAATAATAATAATAATAATAATAATAATAATAATAATAATAATAATAATAATAATAATAATAATAATAATAATAATAATGATTGATGACGATGATGATGATGACGATGATGATGACGATGACGATGATGTTGAAAGATATGATGATAATAATAATAATAATAATAATAATAATAATAATAATAATAATAATAATAATAATAATAATAATAATAATAATAATAATAATAATAACAGTAAGTAATAAATGAAATCAGAAAGAGGACAATCAGCTACCTGGGCAGGACGATTTCACCAAAACTTTCCTTGAAGCATCCATCGTCGGACCTGGCCGTCTTGGTGAAGACGATAAATCCTCTACCTCCATCAATGTTGTTGATGAGTTCCACACGTGCTGAGAGACTACGGGCTGAAGAGCCCTGCTTGTCAAAACCGCCCATGCCAAAACCCATGCCGATTCCCATCCCACGATCCCAGTCGTCCTCATCTCTCTATTGAATAAAGGATATTAAACTTGAACTGTTATAGAGAGCAGTATATATTAAACGTGCCCAAAGCTCTTTATAAGGGGTCACTAGCCAACAGCAACACCTAACATGCTGGACAAGCCATTAAGTCTGTTTGGCGATATTATTTTTTTCCGACACAGACAACGCTATTAACGGCGAATGTTAATTCATTTTACACCTGAGTACGGTGAGAGAAAGTGAGTAAAAAGCCTTTTCAAATGACTCAACTATGCTTCACTCAGAGCGCGACTCGAGATTTGCCAGTAATTTTGCGGTAGTTGGCTAAAATTTGAAATGGGCTCCACGGAGCAATTTTGACCCCCAATCCTATTTTTAAAAAAGAATAGATTGATGACGATGTGTGCTTTTTGGGGGGTCTGATAATTCAATTCATTATGAGCTCATTGTTGTTATGGAAATCTCAAAAAATAAAAATGACCTAAAATACTGTTCATTACATGTTGAATTAGGCCCATAATTGCGTTTGGGTGTCACACCTGCATAATATGTACACGTCAATTGAGGACGATGGATCTAGTTTTTTTAAATGATTACAACTTTAGTCTCACATGTTTTGCCACTTTGTCTATACCATCTTTATTTAGTATCTAGTTTACCCTGATATAGTACTGATTTGAGAGGATGAGTCACATTTATAGGGTATAATCATGTAAAATGCTCATCGCAATGATTCATCTAATATCCTTAGCAGTTAGAATTGATCATAATTTCTACTTTGTGCATTAAAGGTTGCTTGGTGGACCCTCTATAATTGCATGACTTGGGGTAATGTGTGCAATGTACCTTATCAAAAATGCAACACGGATATGGGAATTTGAAATCAATGTAACTCAGCCGGTTAGTTACCACATTGAAACATTTAAAAAAAAAAGGGGGGGGGGGGGGTGGTCAAAGAACGTGATAACCAAGGCTTTGATTTCATATCTTTGCATTGTCTTATATCATTTTTATCTGCCCAAGAATGTATGACATAATTGACTATTGACATAATGTCAAACTAAAGACAAAACAACAAAATTATTTATCTATCTAAATAATGATATTTACCTTTTGCTCAATGGTGACAGCAATTTCATTGGCGACACTTCTGCCATCATCAGACAAGTAACTGGCATAGCAGTTCAGGACTTCTCGCTCTGTTCAAAATTTAAAAGTTAAGTTTATGTGAATACCAACATGTTAGATAATATGGATTTAGTAAAAAACAGCATGATATCAGTTTCATGTTTATATCATCCGATTTAAACAGGTTAGTCTGATTGCATGTATATATCTAGGACATTGTTAAATATTAATTGAAAGAAAAACATCTGTAAGATTAATGTAACAAGAAAACATGGCAATATGCGACCATTATTTCATGCCAAGATCGTGTTTACCAAAAAGATATAATATCTTCCAGTAGGGACTGGGAGCATAACGTCTGTAAAATCTAATCTTCGAAACATTTCAACATGAGTTTTCACAAAATGATATGTGGTGCAAAACCAGTGTTCTGAGTGAGCAAAGGGAATAAGGCAAAACTCTTTAACTTGTACTATGAATAACAGAAAGATCTGAGATGTCTTCATTGAGCAGTATTATTCAAATTAGGTTTTCACGTTTGGATAGTATGCATGGTTTCCTTTGAGCAGTTTATGTTAAACTGATTATCGAATAACACATGGCTAAAATGAAGGACAGGGCCATCAACAGGCATACTCGTATCTAATGTTTAATTATTAACTTAATAGCTTTACACTACTACCGTACTCTGGAAAAACACATATTTAAAAAGTTGACAAGAATACTCGTCCTTCGAATATCGATCGATTTAAATGACTCCCATCTTGGCAAAAACTCTCAAAGCCGGGACTTTGCAATCGATCGATATTTGAAGGACGAGTTTTCTGACCAAATTTATAAATATGTGTGTTCCCGGTGTACGACAGACTAGTGTTACGGATTTGCCAGAATATGAGCTATGGAAGATATCAATCACTTAAATCTTCATGATTTCGGAGAATTCAGAGATTTTACGTAAGTCTGTGTACTATATTTTTGGTTACAAAAACGTTACAACTTTCATTTTAAACACAGATTTCATGACAATAGATAAAAAGTATTCAACTACACACTCCACAGAATTATTTGGTTTAATACTGTTTACGAGATGTTTTGTCTATTTATGGCGAGTAGTAACTTACAATGTAGTGAAAAATCTCTGAGTGAAAAAAACCCGTCTGTTTTCAGTGGTATGATGTCGGCAACCGCATTCCATTTTTTTTTCAAATTGGGATAATAAAATGATCATCTCTTAAAATAAGAGCGGCTATGTGGTCTAGTGGTATGGTTCTAGCTTTAGGATCGGAAGGTCCAGGGTTCGAGCCTCGCTCGGCGTATATTTGAGTCCATGGAGAAGGCTCTTTACTCACGTGATCACATTCTCTCACCGTACTCATGTGTAAAATGAGTACCTGACCGTTTCTAGCGTTGCCTCTGTCCGAAAAAATTGTAACGTCGCCTAATAGGCGTCATGTCCTAAATTAAAGGTTAAATGTTGCTGTTAGCCAGGGACCCCTTGTAAAGTGCTTTGAGCACATTTAATGGATATTGCGCTATATAAAAGCTCACATTTATTTTTTTTTTAAATAATAAAATAGGGGTTGAAAATATTCTTACCCCCAGATCCCCTGTCATCAAGGTAATCTGGACCTCCCATCATGCCCATTGACATGAATGGGTCATAGTAAGGATTGACAGCTGCCATGCCTCCATAGTATGCAGTGGTTGTACCAACGCACGTACATGCCAATAACGCAGAGAGTGCGAGGGACCACATGATGGCTCGGCGGCTACAGAAAGAAAAAACAAAATTAACTCAAGTGCAGATATAATAAAATACGAGTAATTACGAGTAATATAACGTTATATCTTCTGCAAGAAGTGCATATTATATTATAGGAGCCTTATTTGGTTACTGAGTCTTCAAATAAAACCAGACGAATTGACATAGAGATCCTTTGCCAAGAAATTGAACATTTTAGTTTATTTTTCAATACAAAAGGTCTTTGGTTCGAGTCGATTTAACTTGCTTCTTTTTTCATCTTTTGCTACAATCCTTTTCTCATTCCCGACACTAAGACCCGTGGGATTATTTCTCATTACAAGATTCTTATTGCATCGCCTAATGGATCGAACATAAAATTACAAGGGTAAATAACTTCGTAATTATATCATTTATAATAATATTGATAGGTTTACTTCCCTTTACATACATCATTTTCCTCGAAGCAAATGAGCATGGTCGACTCGCCATCACTTTGTGTGATTCATAAAATATAAAATAGTCATTTAAACAGGTTTCGCTATAATGATGAAATGAATTAAAGTGTCGTTGCATTTTATCATTCAATTTATTAATACTTTTACGGTATGATAAGATAGCTTACATGAAAGAAAGCTTACATTTGTGGGGAAAATAGAAGGTTAAACAACAAAGGAATATAGGCAGAAACGCAGTGACGTCTATTTTTGATCTGATGATGAGCAATGTTACTAGCCATGGGATTATAAAGTCTAGCATTTTAACCTTCATAAAATAGACATGGTTTTATTCGTAATATTCTCAACTAATTTTTATTTTGTGAATTGGCAGGTTTTGAAAATTGATCTCTCAGTGTAAAATACTAAAGTTACCAGTTAAAAGGATCAATCAGGTAGATAAGATGTTTTGAAACCAAAATCTGACCAAGCTGGTTGTTTGTACAGGTGGGCTTCTTATTTTAGATTATCAAAATTCTCTTGGATTTTAGAAATAATAGGCCTGATTAGCTCATCAAAGCATAGATGAGTCCTTGGGAAAGGCTCTTTACTCACATTCTCTCATCGAACTCAGGTGTAAAATGAGTACCTGACCATTAACAGAGGTGTCTCTGTCGGAAAAAAATGTATTATCATTTAACCGACGCCATGTCTCGTTCTACATGTCACTTGTTGCTGATGGCCAGGGACCCTTTGTAAAGCGCTTTCAGTACATTTAGTGGATGTTGCTCTTTATAAAGTTCAAGCTCAAAGACTTTAACCATTTTAAACCTAATGTTAGTATCCACACGCGAAAGACAATAACAATTAAGCGACTGAGTAATTCTATCGAGAATCTAAGTTACCAAGTTTGATTCCCGGTGAATGGAACCGTATTATTGCAAGACAATGTCACCGTCACATACCGTAGAACCTTAAGTTCGATTGGCATCTTTAAAATGGTTAAGATTATTTCATAAGTTTACCACAACGCCTTTATTAAGAGTTATTACTATATGCGTACATTGCCAAATCGCATCAAAAATGTTCAATGAATTTTCTATTTCTAATATTAATCAATCAAGATGGACTTGTCAACAATTTTTGAACATAAGACTTCATAGAACGATTGGTTATGTACCTTAGTGGCTATGATATTCTGATAAGAAGACGACTGAGAGTAACAACTTGATTTCACTTATTATTTGCTGCCGTTTCCATGATTTCAAACTTTAAGCACACATCAACAACATTAACAACATGAGCCTCGAGAATTGTTAATGTCTTATTTAATAAGTCTTTGTCACATGACTCTTTTAGTTGTAAATATCAAGATCAATGAGCCCAGAAGGGAGTCATATTCAATCTAAATTAACAATGTTATTAATGGAAGCAGGTAGCAAAACATAAAGAACCCGAAAAAATCCACTTAAAAAACAGTATAAAAAAACCAAATCCTACCCAAAACATTCAGACTTAATGTATGGGTGATGCAAGGAAAAAGGTATTCTTCATCATCATTTAAAACGTTTCATATTGCTTGCCATGCTACTATTCAGTCGCACTCCGATAAAAAAAAAAACAAAGAAAAAAACAAAACCAAAAACCAAAAAAAAAAAAAAAAAACAAGAAAAAAAAAACAAAAACGAAAAAAAAAATTTGGACAGAAGACTTTTACTTTAACGATCGTTTAAAATGACTCCAAATTTGTTACAATATAAAACACTGCGACTTTAAAAAGTGATCCCATCTGTATAAATGATTAAACTCAAGGCTAGAAAAAATTACCTCAACTAGAAATTCTTTAAACAAGCTGGGGGTTATTTCAATCTATCGGTAAATGAAGTAAAGAAATATTCAGGCCAAGAAAAGTAAAAATTAAGTACATTGTGTGCAGCGCTCTTGAAATTGTCATCAAATTTCTTAAATTCTTATGACTTAAAGCTACCCTTCACTACCATCACTGTTTCGCTATATATAATCAGATTATGGCGGAGTATTAATTTTGCTATTGTATCTTATTAATCTAGCCTAAATCAAGTATCATAAAATACCACTCTACCTGTGTCCGTTCCCGTAACGAAATGGTCGAGAAAATGTATCAGTGTGAGCTTAAATAGGAGCAATTTACACACTTACTAATAAAATCGTGCAATAGACGTAAACTTACTGATACACATAAATTGTCATCTTTCACTCATCATCAAACTATCGCACATTTTCAATCAATTGGGCAAGACATGGGTTATAATGAGGGAACGCATACTAATAATGTAATCTATATACTGCCTTAGGGGTTGTTCACACAAGATTGTGTGAAAAACAACAAACGAAGGTGTGGAAAAAATGGCGGAATATGGATGGGTACATGCTAATAAAATGGCGCCTGTCTAAGGAATTGGAATTTACGATCCAGCTTTCAACGAAGACTTGCACAACTCCCTGCCCTTAATCCCAATTAAGGCGCTGATTGCCTTGATTAACGGTGAGATTGCCTAATGATTAGACCTTTACCTGTAACACTGTCTATGACCGGCCGGAAGGATAGGTAACATTGATAAATTTATGGCTTTACACTTGAATAGCGTGAAAACCGATGTAGTTCATAATCTCATGCAATGATCTTTTAATTTCAAAGAAAATACTTTTCGTGTTAAAATAAAACTTTGATTAATCTTGGAAGTCTTTTCCTCGCGATTTATTTTGATTCAGAGTGTTTTGTGTTAATAAAAAAATTGTGATAGAAAAAAGGCCTCATTATTGTCACTTTATTTCTTCTTTTTCTTTCAAACGTGTAAAGTAGATTGTTTTTACTCATTGCGTTACTTCAGTTAAAAGGATATCATTACGTTTCAAGTACATGAAAAAAGATGATGTATTACAGCTGTCAGAAAAGAGTTTTATTTATTCGATTAGAATCATTGATGTTCTCTCCCCTATTTTGTTGTAATGAGTTCATTACAAAGTTTGTGACAATCTAGCTTAATAGACGGAGCTATCGGCTCACAAGAATAGAGATCGTTCCTGTTCCCAAGTTCAGTCATGATTATTAATTAGAACCTCTGCCCCCCCCCCCACAAAAAAAAACAACAACAAAAACAACAACACACACAACCCCCCCCCCACCCAAAAAAAAAAACAACAAAAAAACAAAAAAAAAAAAACAAAACAAAACAACAACAAAAAACAAAACAAACAAACAACAATAAAACAACAAAAAATTCCAATTATATACGAATCCACACTTATAACAGAACTAAACAAATTAGCAAAAAAAAAAAAACCCACCGAAACAACCCCCCCCCCCCCCCCCCGCCTTTATATCGCAATTAATGTGCTCTAGGCTTTACAATCTGAGAGAAATGATATAGGTGAAGAATTGTAATCAAAGTGATTTATTACCTGAACAAATGAGAACAATTAATCAACAAAAAAATCCCAGAAAAAAACCCAAACAAACACACAATAACAAACAAAAAAACCCCAACTAAACAAGCAAAAAACCCCCAAAATCTTGAGTTTTTATATTGCGCAATATCCACTAAACGTACTCAAATCGCTTTACAAAGGGTCCCTGACCAACATCAACGCATAACATAATATAGAACGAGACATTACGCCTGTACGGCGATGTTACAATTTTTCAAACAGAGACAACCCCCGTTAACGACCAAGTACTCATTTTACACCTGGGTATGATGAGAGAATGTGGATAAAGTCTTTTCCAAGGACTCAAATATGAACTCAGGACCTTCCGCGTAAATATTAAATAAAGTTAAACCTTTTCTCTCTCTCTCTCTCTTTCTCTCTCTTCCTCTCTCTCTCTCTCTCTCTCACACACACACACACTCTCTCTCCCTCTCCCTCCCTCTCCCCCTCTTCCCCCCCCCCTCTCTCTCTCTCTCTCTCTCGCTCTCTCACATTCTCTCTCATTGATTGATTGATTCATTCATTCATTCATTCTCTCCCTTTATCTCTCCCTTTATCTCTCTCTTTCTCCCGATATCTCTCCGTTCTCTCTCTCTCTCTCTATCTATCTATCTATCTATCTATCTATCTATCTATCTATCTATCTATCTCTCTCTCCGACTGTTGACTCATATGCACTCTGGCTACAAATGGAAAGACGCAATGGCGGGAATCTATGAAATAAACTCGTAGGGTCAAACTCGTGATCTCTCCAAACCCAATCAAATTCTATTATTACGTCATTTTACAAACTCTGTTCTCTTTAGAAAAGCGGAATTAGAAATTTAATTGACAAAATACATAATATGTAAACGCGGAGACCATAAAATGTATATGTGTAAGTATACAAGAAAGGTGTGTCTGTGGACATTCTGCTGATTGCGATTGGCTATCGTTTGGCGATGAGGCTGGCCACATGAAATAATGATGGCGGTCATTTATAAAGTGTTGTCACTTTCTCTTTCACCTCTCAGTGTACTCAGGCCATCTGTAAGTAGAAGAGGTAGATAGTTTGTAATTGTGTGAATTGATAGTATGCTAGTTTTATATTACTGCTATTGTATCTAGATTTTGTTTTAAGGTAAATTATTGCCACTTCTTGTTTATAATCCTATATAATATTGCTGCAACAATATTTTATATTTGCTAGAAATAATTTCATTGCTTTTATTGTCTTTTGTTTTGTTTTGTTTGTATTCGCAATTTAAATTGGATAACTGGCTTTTTTGTTACCCAGTGTGAAATATAGGAATATTGCATTCACCATTAATTATTTTGATGTGAATAATTCAAAATGAACAGTGATATTTGCTTTAGATAGGACACTGGATAGTGGCAAATATTCGCCAGAGCGAAAAACCCAAAAAACAAAAACAAAAGCAAGCCAACTAATAGCAAATGATCAGGTTGGAGTTTTTTTAAAGTATGTGTGTGTGTGTGTGTTTTTGTGTGTGTGTGTGTGTGTGTGTGTGTGACTGGAGTGGTCGGAAACCAGTATAATTAAAAATTGCAGCGTATACAGAAGTATGGCTTACGTCTTATGTGATATTCGACAAATTATAAATTCTATGGCACGGAGCACTTAAAAAAGGACAACAGTTCATATTTTAGAACCATAAATCCAAAGGGATCTCGTATGGTCAGTTGATAGAAGACTCTACCGTCTTATTGTGCCACCATATGGCTCAATGAACTTCTAGTCAGTTGATGCATTTTCTTAATTTTCGTTGTTATGCTGAGGCGCGCCCTTGTAAAGCAATACTAGAGTAGAGACAAAGACAAACAAAATGTTAAGTTCCAGATACAAAAAAAGCACTCTACAAGAATTAGAAGAAAAGTAACATTACTTTTGTGTCATTTAAGTTTATAGCTGGACGAGGTGACCCGCCGATTCTGGCACAATTTCTTTATATTGGGCAAAATTATTAACTCCCGATTTGTCAACGCTCGACAACATTGGCGAATCCTGTTGGGTCAGACGTTTGTTTGATGGATTATCTATATGTCTTCACGGATTGCCTGGGCATTTCACGATTCCACGCGGAAGAGAGTAATTTTATTAATTCAATTTTAAGTTTATTCGTATACATCATGTTCCAGAGACTCAAATGTTAAAGTAAAGTGTTCTCCAGAAAAGATTACGTCGCCAGGTTGTTACATGAAAAGAAATTGTTTTGAGTTCTCAAATCATGGAATACTGGCACTGACATTGTGCGATGAGTTTTAAATATATTCATTGTTCAGATAAATCATGTTGATGTTGCCATGGCATAGCTTGATGAAAGTTTATGGGAAATGTTTAACCATACAAACTCGACAGATTATTGTCTATTTTACTTTCAGACTTTACCCCAACCTATCCAGCCCAGCCCTGAAGATGAAGTTCGTGATTGCTTTGGCTTGTCTCGTCTGCTCATGCGCAGCCAATTATTATGGCATGGGCTATGGCATGATGGGATACGGGTACCCCATGATGAGCCCCTTTATGGGGGGAATGGGGGGCATGGGCCACGACTGTAAGCCATTTTATCTTCTTTTTTTTTTAAAGTAAAAAGAATTGTTTTAATTTTTTTTTCACTTTGATCATCAAACACAGATTATATGATTTATATGCGACACACCGCGTTAATCGCCATGCATTCTGTGTGATGCGGGATGCGCCTTTTCAGGTGCGCTGAAAACCATTCATTCTAATCTGTCTCCAGAGCATCTGACGCATGTTGTTGATGTGTATAACATTGATGTGTTTTGTCTTAGAATTTTAACGAGTGTCATACTATGTACTTAACGTGTTCATTTCCCTTTTACAAATCCCGATGACGATGATTCCAAGTTTTCAATTGTGCCCTCTCTCCATGTCCGAAAAACTGTCATTTGCCTTCACCTGATTGTATCCGACAGAGTTAATCTTAGTTAATGTCGAAATAAACAATATGAGGGAAATTGAGTTTATGGTTCAAATTGGTCAAAATTAGGGATTTGATGTTTTTGAAGTTTATCAAACAAAATTATATCTCTAAAATAAGACATTTATCTTAATTCAAATTTTATGAATTAAGCATAGCATTGAATTTTAAATAAGTTCACACCGACATAATACGTTTTTATGTGACGGACCACACAAAAATTAATATTTAAATCTTGGCATGAAAATTGAACGTTTTAATTTCATTCTTAAATATTTGTTAGCTCTTTATGAATTGGGTAATAAGATCTGAAAAATACAACTTATTATTTGTATAAAATGATTTAACCAGCAAAAAATACATAATGACAAACGTCCTAAATAAATGTCATTATAGAATAGCTAATATTTTTCTTTAAATTAAAAAAATCTGCAATTAAGTAAACGAGAGGAAAGCTAATAGTCTTTACCTTCATGCACATATTTGACACAAATCTATAAATAAATTAATATAGGGTTACTTGGGCTACCAGAGGCTACTTGAGCCATTATTCTTGAGAGAAATTAGTACACCAAGAACTTTTCTTTCTTCATAATCTTATATTGAGTGAAAACATTCTTAAATATTGTAAGATTTTGAAAAAGAAATTCGGGTGCACTGATCTTCTTCCAGAAAAGTAGCCCTAGTAACCCCTGGTCACCAAATATACCCCATATTACGATAAGCACACGTTGATCTTTACGCAATATTTCATCAATCATGTTGTACAAATAATTTAGATACTCTAAGAAGCATATCAATTTAGAAATTCCATTCGTTGCCTTTTGTTGTTTCTTTTTAAAAAATCCCAGCTGATGACGAAATTCAACCGCAGTACTTGACTTGCAGCAATGCTGAACTGTTACCTGATGGAACGACTGTGTTTGCTGTGGCTGTCTCAGTCTTTGACAAGAACGCCAGACAGGTAGTGTGTGCCTATAAATAAAATCAGACATTTGTTTTCATATGTGGCAGAGTTGATATGTCGATAGGTGCGTCTTGGAAAGTGAAATCAAACCAAGCAAACAGAAATAAAGGTAATAATAATAAATGAATAAGTAAATAGAGCTTTTATAAAGCGCAATATCCACTAAGCGTGCCCAAAGCGCATTACAAAGGGTCCCTGTCCAACAACAACACGTAGCATGTAGAACAAGACATGACACCTGTTAGGCGATAGTATAATTTTTTCCGACAGAAACAAAGCTGTAAACGGCCAGACACTCATTTTACATCCGAGTACGGTGAGAGAATATGAGTAACGAGCCTTTTCCAGGGACTCAACTATGCACCGAGCGAAGCTTGAACCCAGGACCTTCCGACCCGATGCGAGTGTCATACCACTAGACCATATAGCCGCACAATGAAACACAAATAAAATTAAATTCTCTTTTCATATTCGACTTATCTTATTCTCTTTTTTCTCTATTAGTTTTCAGTTCTGACACCCCCACTTTCCCCCCGATATCCGTCTTACACTAAAAAATACTCTCTAATCTCAGACTTAACCTCGGTTTCTTGATCCTCACGTTTCCACTTCATCACCATCTAATGTACCTTCACTTTTAAAACACAACTACAACTATAATATGTTCTTTCTAGGGCAGAGATTCACACTCTATGTTCAACCCGTATATGTCCCGCGGTGAAGACAGAAACGGTGGTTTGTCTGTCAACATCGAAGTATTGAACACAGCTCTGACAGGAACTGGTATTGTGGCCTTCACCACCCGTTCCCAACCTGAAAATGGATGTGCTCTTGATGGAACAGGCGACTTTGGCTCCAACCTAATCCACACGTAAGCAATAATAACAAATAGCAATTCATAAGCTATGAGATTAATCTTGGTTTCTGTACTCATAAAAAGGACAGTGATAATTATCTATTGTTAAACTTTAGGTAGCTAGAACTCTGCCGGCTATCTTAGAGAAAAAAGTAAGAACAAAAAAAATCCTTGAGCTTTTATATAGAGCGATATCCACTAAACGTGCTCAAAGCGCTTTACATGGGGCCCTGACCAACAGCAACACGTAACATGTAGAACGAGACATGACGCCTGTTAAGCGATATTACATTTTTTTTCGACAGAGACAACGCTGTTAACGGCCAAGTACTCATTTTACACCTGAGAACGGTGAGAGAATGTGAGCAAAGAGCTTTTCCAAGGACTCAACTATGCGCCGAGCGAGGCTCGAATCCATGACCTTCCGATCCGAAAGCGAGTGTCATACCACAAGACAACATAGCCGCATATTGAGAATGAATATTCCGTCAAATCTAAGAATTAGTTATCGAATCAATGTCAGTAAATCAACCGGATTAAAGATAAGTTCGACCGATTGTTGATTTTGATTTTTTTTTTTTCTCCCCCTTCCAATTTAGCAACTTAATCCCCGAATAGAATATAAATCCCCCTTTTCACCGCTGTTGTTTATGTTTTTGCAATTAGAATGGCTTGTATATCTTGATTGCTGTGAAATGCGAATACTGATCCGGATAATGGGTTATCTTCAGTAAAAAACTACTTGGTGAATTTTTTGTCAAACTGCTTAGTTCTGATTTAGAGATGTAGCGATTAAATTTATAAAAATTTAATTTAAAACAATTTCATTACATATTTACCAATTCTATTAATGATGACTTAAATGCTTTATTATTATTAAGTTGTGCATGTGTGCGTGTGTCTGTGTGTTTGTTTGCGTGCTACGCACATGTCGTGTGTGAGTGTTTGTATAATATGTGTGTGTGGGTGTGTGCGTGTGTGTCTGTGTGAGGGTTGTGTGTTTGGAAAAGAGATGCTATACAGAGATGAGATAAAGGAGTCCTGCAGAGGTATGTTTGAGTTGATTAATCTGGCACAAAGCACACTTCACTATTGATAATCTTTAAGAGAATATTTAATTGAGCGGACAGATGACAGCAATGGTCCTTTCGATTGCGGCCTCGGTGTGTTCCTACATCTAAAATCTTGCAACGCAGAACAATGAAGGGCTTCACTCTTCTTTTCCTCTGTCCAAAGCCGTATTTGATTTGTAATGTTGTCAAGAACAATTAACCACGCGACCTTGGCAACGGCATACATTTGATTTGTTCCTGACGATCTTTTCAGACCTTGGAATGCAGTTATTCTTTACATTATTTGGGGGTTTCTAA